>NW_025321772.1:0-3822 GCF_019176455.1 Solea senegalensis | reverse complement strand
ACACACACACACACACACACACACACACAGCTCCGTGGGGACGTTGCTCTGCGTCCACCCTTCGCCCACGCTGGTCCAGACCGTGGAGTGTGTGGGGGTTTGGTGGTTTGGTGGTTTGGTGGTTTTGTGTGCTGGTGTCAGTCTTTGGTCTGGAGCCTTCACAGACTCCACCACAACGATTAATCATGTGTCACACACTGTTTTAGTGAATATGGATCTTTGTCAGAGCTCAGGTCGACCCGCCCGCCCGCTCACCACCCGCTCAGCCCCCCGCGTTCACCGCCTGCTGCTCGGATCAGAACCACCAAAGTGACTTTTCTCTGCCATCGCTGTTTGTTTATCAAGTCCCCGTCTGCTTTGACCTCTGACCCCTCGTATCACCTTCAAACCTAACAGCTGTTAGCTGCTACACACTCAGATACTTTATTTATAATCTTCTTTTTTCACATTTCATTGTTCTATGAGATACATTCATACGTTCATGTTTTGACTGCGTGCTAATGATGACACAGTGAATACTGAGCTGAACATGAATGTATATTAAATGTAAATGCTCTTATTCTATACAGTACATATATACATATATATATACATATATATATACATATGTATATATATATATATATATATATATATATATATATATACATATGTACATATATATATGTGTGTACATATATACTGGATGTATATATGTACACATATATACATCCAGTATATATATAAATGTTTCAGGTGAAAATAAATCCCTCACACAGTTTGTTATTATTATGAGTTTGAGTTATTATTATTATTACTACATTTAAAGGTTTAATTATTATTATTATTACATTTCAATGTTTAATTATTATTATTATTATTATTATTATTATTATTAATAATAATAAATTTCAATGTTTAATAATACTACTACTAATAATAATAATAATTATTATTATTACTACATTTCAATGTTTAATTATTATTATTACATTTAAAGGTTAATTATTATTATTACATTTAAAGGTCAATTATTATTATTATTACATTTAAAGGTTTAATTATTATTATTACATTTAAAGGTTAATTATTATTATTACATTTAAAGGTTTAATTATTATTATTACATTTAAAGGTCAATTATTATTATTATTACATTTAAAGGTTAATTATTATTATTATTACATTTAAAGGTTAATTATTATTATTATTACATTTAAAGGGCAATTATTATTATTACATTTAAAGGTTAATTATTATTATTACATTTAAAGGTTAATTATTATTATTACATTTAAAGGTTAATTATTATTATTACATTTAAAGGTTAATTATTATTATTACATTTAAAGGTTATGTTAAGCAGTCAAATCTTTCTTTAATAGTTCTTTTTTAATATCTTTCTTTCATTTCTTTAATAATTCTTTGTAATTTGTTTTCACAGTTTTTTGTCTGTTTTTAAAGAAAGAATATGAAACATCAAATAAAAGCAAATATTTATCACTCATTCAAAATCTTTTCCTGTTGTTTTTTGTCTCAAGTTTATTCTTTAGATAAAACATTTGGAAATAATCTAAACATATAAATAATCTAAAAAATATGAAAGTGAAGGTTTGAAATGTTTCTCATCATCAGAGTTATTGTTAATGAATCAAGAGTTAACTTAGTGAATAAGTGAAGGAAAAGAATTAACAGCATTGTTGTTTAAATGAATGAAAGTGTAAATTTACACACGTTCACAAACACCAGACTCACTGTGAAACAGCAGAGAAGAGAAAATGTCCTTGTCCTCGTCCTCGTCCTCGTCCTCTTCACACTTAGCCGCTCTCCTGGTTTCCTCTGGTTTACCCTCATCTTCATCCTCATCTTCATCACCGTCACCCGGGGTGTGAGTGGGCTGAGGGACAAAGACAGAGAGACCATGGTCTGTCCTTTGTGATGGTAATGAAGACACGGGACAGAGAAGGACGTGGGAGGACACAGCTCTGCCTCACCCTCGAGCAAGGCAGCTGCTGCTTCTGCTGCTGCTCTGGACTCCACCATCAGCAAGACCATGAAGACCATGAAGACCATGAAGAAGATGAAGACCATGAAGACGAGGAAGACCAGGAAGACGAGGAAGACCAGAAAGACCAGGAAGACCAGGGGAGACCAGGAAGACCAGGAAGACCGAGGAAGACCAGAGAAAGACCAGGAAGACCAGGGAGACCAGGAAGACCAGGAAGACCAGAAAGACCATGAAGGCGAGGAAGACCAGGAAGACCAAGGAAGACCAGGAAGAGCGAGGGAAGACCATGAAGATGATGAAGACCATGATGATGAGAAGATGATGAAGACCATGAAGATGATGAAGACCATGAAGATGATGAAGAAGATGATGAAGACCATGAAGATGATGAAGACCATGAAGACCATGAAGACCATGAAGATGATGAACATTTTAATAATGTGTGTATCATCAAATCATCAATAAATGATCAATAAATCATAAATAAATCATCATTAAACTATCATTAAATCATCATTAAACTATCAGTAAATCATCATTAAACTATCATTAAATCATCATTAAACTATCAGTAAATCATCATTAAACTATCATTAAATCATCATTAAATCATCATTAAACTATCAGTAAATCATCATTAAACTATCAGTAAATCATCATTAAACTATCATTAAATCATCATTAAATCATCATTAAACTATCATTAAATCATCATTAAACTATCATTAAATCATCATTAAATCATCATTATCATTAAATCATCATTAAACTATCATTAAATCATCATTAAACTATCAGTAAATCATCATTAAATCATCATTAAACTATCAGTAAATCATCATTAAATCATCATTAAACTATCAGTAAATCATCATTAAACTATCATTAAACTATCAGTAAATCATCATTAAACTATCATTAAACTATCATTAAATCATCATTAAACTATCAGTAAATCATCATTAAACTATCAGTAAATCATCATTAAACTATCATTAAATCATCATTAAACTATCAGTAAATCATCATTAAACTATCAGTAAATCATCATTAAACTATCAGTAAATCATCATTAAACTATCAGTAAATCATCATTAAACTATCATTAAATCATCCATTAAACTATCATTAAATCATCATTAAACTATCATTCGCATCCATTAAACTATCAGTAAATCATCATTAAACTATCAGTAAATCATCATTAAATCATCATTAAACTATCATTAAATCATCATTAAACTATCATTAAATCATCATTCAAACTATCAGTAAATCATCATTAAATCATCATTAAACTATCATTAAATCATCATTAAACTATCATTAAATCATCATTAAACTATCATTAAATCATCATTAAACTATCATTAAATCATCATTAAATCATCATTAAACTATCATTAAACTATCATTAAATCATCATTAAACTATCATTAAATCATCATTAAACTATCAGTAAATCATCATTAAACTATCAGTAAATCATACGTTGTTCTTCTTTCATTCACTTCAACAGTTGTGTATTATATAATAGTATTATAGTATATAATAAGTATAAGTATAGTATTATAATACCAGTGTTTACTCTTCACTTATAACCTTTTAATAATCTTACTCTTTGTGTGTATTATATCAAAATGATGTTGATTCACACTCAGTCCTGAAGGCAGCGCTCACGCACCGAACACATGACCGCCATTTTACAAGAAAAGAGGAAGAAGATGATGACGCCTCCCACTGTGACGTCTTCACTTGTGCGTCCTGACCAATAGCGTCGTTTGTTTTTCTGTGACTGCGCTGTCATTGGTCAGTGGAAATTTAAAAAGTTCACT
>NW_025321771.1:0-15120 GCF_019176455.1 Solea senegalensis | reverse complement strand
GTTGAAACTGAGAGCTTAAATCTCTGCGATAGCTTTCTGTAGCCTTCCCCTAAACCATGATGTTGAACAATCATTGTTTTCAGGTCATTTGAGAGTTGTTTTGAGGCTCCCATGTTGCCACTCTTCAGAGAGGAGAAACACTCACAACTGGCCTCCTTAAATACCCTTTCTCATGATTGGAGTCACCTATGTATGGAGGTCAAGGGTCACTGAGGTTACCAAACCAATTTTGAGTTCCAATAATTAGTGCTTAAGGTATTGAAATCAATAAAATGACAAGGGTGTCTAAATTTATGAACATGCCTAATTTTGTTTAAATAATTCTTGCACACTTTCTGTAAATCATATAAACTTTATTTCACTTCTCAAATATCACTGTGTTTGATATATTTAACTGCAATTTCTTATCCAAACAACCAATGATTTATAAAGGAAAATCATGAACATTTACAGGGGTGCCCAAACTTTTGCATACCACTGTACATGAAGGCGGAGGCTGGGGGGGTTACAGAGAGATTAAATCCTCTCTCTCACTCACACACACACAGCAGCTGCTGCAGGAGGGCGGAGTCAAGAAAAACACTCAGGTAACTACAACAGTGTGGTTCAGAAACATCCATTCATCAATCGATACGTTTTCAGCTCAGGGACAATTTGAAAAGATGACTGAATGAATAGTTTAGAAATGTTCTCACACAAACTCACACACACTCAAACTACACAAACTACACAAACTACAGCGTGTGAATATACAGAAAATACCTGACCTATAAAAATGGAATTCCCATTGTCACAGTTACTGTTTTTAAATAATGGCAATGTAACCAAATCGAAGCCACGCAGGAGGAACTTATGTTATCATCATAAACATGTTTTCAAAATAAAAGTAAAACTGTTTATTTTTCCTGTTGAAAACCATATTTACGATAAACACCTTCTCATCATTGAGATCATTCAGAATGGTTTAAAACAGGGGTGTCAAACTCAGATGAGCTGGGGGCGCTTCTGTTCACATAGCTGAGCTGTATTTACTCTGATGGACGTTGCAGTTGAAACTCTGAGCACAGCCATCTGTAAAGCTTGTCCTGTGCTACGTGCTTTTATTGTCCTGTGCTACGTGCTCCCAAAAAGGCACATAACACGACTGAAAAGTCTGCACAACTCTTCACTTCACTGTTGCGCTGTAAGTCAATGAGTTCAGTTTGCACCATGCTGGGGACACTCTCCACATCAGCTGAGAAGGGGTCTGCAGACAACTGGAAAGTGTCATGGTGAGCTTTGAAATCAGCAAATCGCTCATCAAACTCTTGCTGCAGGTTTTCAATAGCAGAGACTTATTATTTATTATTAGGTTTTTTTTAAATTTTAATTGTACGCAAAATTATTCTTGTAATTGTGGAAAACAAATAAATAAAAATAAACTTCAAGGGCTAAATTGCATTTAACTTTTTACGCCACGATGCGGGCCAGATGTAGGGGGGCCACGGGCCGGGAGTTTGGGCCCCCTGGTTTAAACCCTCTTCACGACAGCGTCTCATCCACATCTAAATAAAAGTATTCTTCAGTGATCAGAGGAAGGGAAACAATGTTACTGTATCAGCCGTACATTTACTGACATGTGAAGGAGAAACCCACACCAAGAATAAAACACAGACATCTGAGAACGTCGTCATTTCCACGTTTGACAAACACTTAAGACATTCATCAATTATAAAACTGCGGGTGAGCTACTGTGAAACAGAGAGAAGGGCAGCAGCAGCAGCAGCAGCAGCAGCAGCAGCAGCAGCAGCAGCAGCAGCGTCATTCTGGGCTGCAGATTCATTCAAACACACAGAGTCACAAACAGACACAGACACACACACACATCACTGTGTAATAAGAGAAGATTCAGCCAGAGAATTTAATGTTGTCATTTGCCTGCATTCTTTACATTTTCAAACTTTTATAATTGTTTTCATTTCTTTTCCGTGCTCTTTAAACATCTTTAACATAATTTCCTGAAAATGTTTTCTTCATTTACCTTTTTAATGTTTAATTCTGTGTTTTTATGATGTGGTTCTGCACAACTTTCTTTTTAAAATGACTACTTAAATCATGTATTACACTGTCTGATGTTTCCTGCTTTTATTTCTTATTATGTGTGTGATTGTACGAATTCTCCTTCTCATTATGTGTGCGATAAACAAGGCCTACACATAATTATCCTGATCACACTAATTGTGATTAATTGACTAAAAACATGTGTTTTAATGTAATAACAAGTATTTGTCTGTCTGTGCAGAGTGGATACATTCATATTTATTTGTGAAAAACAGCTCATTAAATAAGGAAAGATGCAGGTGTCACATTCAAAAATAAATCACAAGGACTGTATGTTGTTGAGCTCGTCAAACAATAATGTCACAATAATCTCAATAATATACATTTACCAGGATTAACTGAACCATGAAGATTGAATTGAAGATACAGATATTTAGCCACTATCTTTTAAAAATGTCTTGCGTCTCAGTCTCTACATAAACCACACCAGTCTTGTGTCTCAGTCTCTACATAAACCACACCAGTCTTGTGTCTCAGTCTCCATAAACCACACCAGTCTTGTGTCTCAGTCTCCACATAAACCACACCGGTCTTGTGTCTCAGTCTCTACATAAGTAAACCACACCAGTCTTGTGTCTCAGTCTCTACATAAACCACAGTCTTGTGTCTCAGTCTTATAAACCACACCGGTCTTGTGTCTCAGTCTCATAAACCACACCGGTCTTGTGTCTCAGTCTACATAAACCACACAGTCTTGTGTCTCAGTCTCCATAAACCACACCAGTCTTGTGTCTCAGTCTCCTCAGTCTCTAAAACCACACATAAACCACACGTCTTGTGTCTCAGTCTCTACATAAACCACACCGGTCTTGTGTCTCAGTCTCTACATAAACCACACGGTCTTGTGTCTCAGTCTCTGTCTCTCAGTCTCATAAACCACAGTCTTGTGTCTCAGTCTCTACATAAAACTACACCCTCTTGTGTCTCAGTCTCTACATAAACCACACCAGTCTCAGTCTCATTCCGGTCTGTGTCTCAGTCTCTACATAAACCACACCGTCTTGTGTCTCAGTGTCTTGTGTCTCAGTCTCTACATAAACCACACCGGTCTTGTGTCTCAGTCTCTACATAAACACCCGTCTTGTGTCTCAGTCTCTACATAAACCACACCAGTCTTGTGTCTCAGTCTCTACATAAACACTCTTGTGTCTCAGTCTCTACATAAACCACACGGTCTTGTGTCTCCTCTACATAAACCACACCGGTCTTGTCTTGTGTCTCAGTCTCTACATAAACCACACGGTCTTGTGTCTCAGTCTCTACATAAACCACACCAGTCTTGTGTCTCAGTCTCTACATAAACCACACCGTCTTGTGTCTCAGTCTCTACATAAACCACACCAGTCTTGTCTCAGTCTCTACATAAACCACACCGTCTTGTGTCTCAGTCTCTACATAAACCACACGGTCTTGTGTCTCAGTCTCTACATAAACCACACCCGGTCTTGTGTCTCAGTCTCTACATAAACCACACGTCTTGTGTCTCAGTCTCTACATAAACCACGGTCTTGTGTCTCAGTCTCTACATAAACCACACCGGTCTTGTGTCTCAGTCTGCGTCAGTGGGGCTCTCTGTGTAATTTTAATGCACCTGCTCTGTATCTCAGGAGATGCCATCGCCATAGCAACAGATCAGCAGATTAGACTGCACACGTCCCATAACGGTCAAAATCACAGGATGTGATATTGGACAGAGACAAATGTAACAATCCAAAGATCCTACGTTAATATAAATATGTAAATATGAACCAGTGAGAGCAATTTAGCTGAGTCATGATGTGGGCGGGACTCTAACATTCACAGTATGGTTTAGTGATGTTACTGTGAGACAGGAAATGTGTTCAAATTATTAATATTACATATATATGGTAGAGAGAGTGGTCACTGAGTGAGGGTGAATGGAAGATGAATGGGTGAATGACAAAACACTTTTGAGTGTCATCAAGACGAGAGCGGTGATATATGAATACAGAGTGTTTACACTGGAGGCTTTTATTTTGAAAAATGTTCTAAAAAGCTCTTATTTCACCACATTCACTCTCTCTCACACACACACACACACACACACACACAGTTTCAAAACTGAACCTGAGCTGTGTTTCCATTCTCCAGTCAGACCTCACACACACACACACACACACACACACACACACACACACGCCAGCACACACAGACACACAGTTTTCAAAAACTGAACCTGAGCTGTGTTCCTCAGTCAGACCTCACAGACACACTGCAACACACACACACACACGTATACACACACACACACACACACACACACACACACACACACACACACACACACCTCACAGCCTGAGCTGTCAGCAGAGTCTCTGAGGACCGAGGATCATGAAGCTCTGAGAAAGGTCAGGGTGAGCAAGAAACCAGCTGGGGTGTAATTCTCTCTTCTCTCTCTCCACTCTCACCTTTACACACACACACACACACACACAGTCATCTAACCAACCTTGGACATGTTAATTGACCTCCCACCCTCTTCACCTCCCTTTGGTCTTTACACAACACAAACTTCTGAGATTTAGTCCAAAGAGTGAAAGTCAGATTTGTTCTAAATGTGTTTACCTCAACTATCAAACATAATATCTCCATTTTAATGAATTGAAATCCTTTAAAATGTAGATTTTAATTGATCAAAAAAAACAATAAACACAATGTTTTCTTTAAACTTCAACATTTAAGTCAAAATTCAAAGACTTAATGACAGTAAAGACAGTTTTGATAGTGTGCTGTGTGTATGACAGTCGAGCACATGATGTGAATTCATAAGATTTAACACTGCAGTGCTGGAGACAGACCATCCCTCTCTCTCTTTACCTCTCAAACACAGATGTCATCATCCAGAAACAAATCTGTTGACATCCTCAAACATTCATTTACTTTCATGAAATGAAAAATAAAACATTAACCTTCAGGGAGAAGCGTCGGCACTGCTGCTCTCACACTCTGCAAATGTCACACATTTAATGGAGGTGACGCCGCCTCGGCCCTCATCTACAAAATACATCAATCACGACCACGCGAGGAGGATCCCGACATCACGACCACGCGACATCACGACCACGCGAGGAGGATCCCGACATCACGACCACACGAGGAGGATCACAACATCGTGACCACATGGGGGGCGATCACGACCACGTGAGGAGGATCCCAACATATCAATAAGAGTATTGATGAGTATTTATTTATTATTGATGAAATCCCTTTAGCACAAACAGGAAGCGCACACCGACAGTAATTACTCTGAATAACAAACAGGAAGTGGAGTCAGAATCAGGCGATGACAGCGGCGACGACAGCGCTGCCTGTGGAGTCTGCAGCAGAGAACAGCAGCGTTTACACCTCATTAACATGGATCACAGTGAATGAACAGGTGTGTGTGTGTGGGTGTGTGTGTGTGTGTGCGGCCTGACTCCACGACCTTTTAAAGAGCAGGACTGATGCAAACACACACACACGTATGCATCAGCACGTCATCACAATTAAAATGCCAGGAACACAAATACCTCAATTAATGTTAATGACCTCTGCTGCAGCCTCTGTGTGTGTGTGTGTGTGTGTGCGCGTGTGTGTGTGCGTGCGTGTATGCGCGTCTACTTCTAATCACTCCATGATGATGCCAGAGCACAAAAACATGTTTAGTTGTCAATTACAATGTGAAGTAAATCTGCATATGAATGAGTGAACGTCAGTGTGAGCATGAGGGAAACTCATACAAGTTGGTTAATTATTCGAAAAAGTTAAGTTTCTGTCAAAGTTTCAGTTCATGTTCAGACCGGTGGTTAAACACGTGGTTCCGGACACACAACCATAGAATACATGACTGAAGCATTCAAACACACAACGTTAAGTGCAACAACAAACGCACACCACGGATTACTCTGTGCAACACGGTGGAGAAGTGCAGTTGTGTTCCCGTTTGCATGGAAAATATCAGTCATTCAGCTGTCAATCACTCTGAATGTGAAGAGACCATGAACTCATTTACAACCAGCAGAGTCGCCCCCTGGTGGCCGGCTCATTACACTGCTACGTCCAGGTCGCCTCGAGGTGAAAGAAAAAAGTGTTGTTGTTTGTGTGAAGAGATTAAAGTTGACGTGACAGATTTTGTGGAGCATAAATATTCATCATCATCATCATCATCATCACGACAGACAACACCGCTGTCTTCAACAAAAACAACAATCACTTCAATCACGACCGCCTTCGTCATCATCATCATCATAACAACACATCTCAGCTTAATCACCATGGCGATCGTCCGTGACATCATCACCGCAATCATCTGCAGCAGAACTTCAATCACCACCACCTTCATCCTCACCATCATCATCATCATCATCATCATCTCACTGCTCCGTGTCTGCAGACTCGAGGTTTCAGTTTATACCTCGACTCCAGACTGAACACAAACATCAAACACCAGAGCGGGAGAGGGAGAGAGAGAGAGAGAGAGAGAGAGGGAGGGAGGGAGAGAGAGAGAGAGTGGGTGATGGAGAGAATGAGTCTCAGAGGTAGGACAAGAAGAAGCTGAGTGTTACAGCATCAAAGACTAGCGCGGCCCTCAGAGAGAGGACACTGAGCACAGCACCACCTCCAGCGATAAGAGGGTCGATACCTGGGTCACTCACCAAGAGACAGAGCCAGAACCATCTGAAGATTAACAGCAACAACCATGAGCAAACACACACACACACACAGTTCCTACCTTCCTGCACGGCCTGGAAAGGGTTGTTGGGCTCGATGAGTTTAATAGAGTGCGTGATCTTCTCGCTCTGCAGGACGTCGTCACTCAGACTGAGGTCAGACACAGCGAGCTGGAAAACTTCATCGTCCCGCACGGCGTTCTCCTCAAATATCGCACCTGGACATGTGGAAGACAGAGTAAGGAGGTCAGAAACGCCTCTTCCATGGGAATTTAACCACCAACCCCACAGCGACATGGTTGACAAAGTTTCTTATAATTATTAAGAGCAGATTTATTGTCAGACTCAACAAGATGATGATCTGATGACGGAAAGAAACCATGAAGTATTTGATTAAACTGCCAACACTACAAAGAAACAGCAAAACAACTGAGTCAGACAATAAATAAGAACACAACTTGTGTTAACGTGGGCGGAGCCTTTCAGACATTCTCGCAACTATTTTGATACTCAATGACTCAGTGTGAGTGATTTTTAAATCAGTAGAGCCAGTTCCATCCGTCTGTCTGTCTCTTCAGCTCCTTAAACGTGAACATTCTCTGGTTTCTTTGCTCCATTTAACAAAGAAATCATTACAACTGAGTCACTTTGGTTTGTCCACTGACAGCATCATTCATTTCCAGGTTGGGGAAACATTTTTCAACATTTTATGGACCAAACAATTAATTGATTTATCAAGAAAATAATGGGAAGATGAATGACTGATGAAAACACTCATCAGTCACAGCCTCAGTGATATTAAAGTGCGTTCATCTGCAGAGCAGCTCAGAAAAACTCAACAATCCTCAGCTTCAAGCCTGTCTTCACCCATTACTCTGACATACAGTACACTGAGTGAGTGACAGTGGCAGAGTAACTCCACATCATTTCCTCTGCAGCGTAACTCTTTTCATTATCATTTCTGACACAGAGGCGGCAGATTACCTTCAAAATGAACAACTTGTCACGACGTCTGAAACTGTATGAATCAAGCGAAAAGCAAAGACTTAAAAATCCTCCATTATCCTCCAAAGCCAAATCAATAAAACAGGATTATGTCTCAAAAGCTGAAATGTTCCCACTGGGGCTCAGTTACACGACACAGTTAAATCACACCACGCAGTCTCTGTGCTTTGTTTCTGTTACACTCAAGCTGCTAATTAAGTCGCTCCACTGCAGAGAGTGGGTGAAATTAACAACCAGCAACTGAGACAACGACGTCACTCAGCTGATACTTCAAAACAACACGCTGGGAAATGTGCAAGAAAATAAAATGCACGGCAGGAAAGACACTGAGAAGACGGAGCATATGAAGCTAGGTCATTAAATCATCGAACTCCAAAGTCATGTCAGGTTTGACCAGCCTGAAATCACCATAGCAACGTCCTCATCTTTCATCTGTGCATGTTCACTTGAACATGAGACCACGGAATAATGATTCAGAGCACGGAGATAAAAATGTAAGAATTCACACTGGGAATTATGCACATGTTACCACGGGTTATTTTCCACAACATGGTACTTTAATCAGCGACTACAGTGGCTCATCTAATCATCACAGAGAAAGATCTTTGATGTCCGGAGTCAAATGTTAAAACCACTCAAATGAATCCTATGATCAAGCCTCTTCAGATGAATTAGAGCGAAGTCTTCATCATTTTAAACACAAATACTTGTGATTCTCCTGCAGCACTGTAACATATGCTAGTAAAATCTGTCCACGAAGCTAAAGACAAACTGTTCCATCAATTAAAAAATCCACTCAACTGCAACAGAACCTCGATGACTCAGCAAAACCAAAATAACATAACATACAGTGAATTCAAATGAATACAATTGAACCACACACACAGCGACTGTGGTGGACTTTCCAAATTTTTCATTTTCAAAAATGTGTCCTTTTTTATATCCAGCTTTACTGACTGTGTTCCTTTTATAAGTGATGCATAAATATTGCTGTGCTTGAGGGAGGCGAGCAAAGGTCCGCATTTAACTGCAGTTTAACACACAAACACTGTGCTTTTCCCCCCTCATGTGTAAGAGTAAATAAAACTCACATTAATATTTGAACATAGTAAGTTAGACGACATTCTCTTTTATTTGAGTTTACAAACGAGAAACACAAGTTTCAAACAACACCTACTGGTTTTCATTGGGTTAGCCGCTGTTAGCTTAGCAGCAGTGTATAGCTGCGTGTCAGCAAACAGAACACTGAGCTGGACTTTATTTAACGTTTAAATTATTGGAATAAAGGGATAAAAACCTTTCACCGTAGAGTAAAGACGTCTTTCTTCACTTGGTGCTTTGGTAACTTCACTGTCTGTCGCTGCAGGCGTTTACTAATCACCGGGCTCCGCCGCCATCTTAGGTCCACCTTAAACTTGATGATGCGTTCACGGACCCCTGTTTCTCCGGCCTGTTAGCTGCTGGTTAGCTACCGTTAGCTGTAGGACATAGCTTCATGATAGCGAACAAAACACGAAGCGGAACGCTCTTTAACGTTTTAATTGTTAAAATGGGACTGAAATAAACATATAACGGTCAAGTAAAGACGTGCTTCTTCACTCGGTGCTTTGATTACTTCATCATTGTTTGTCACTCAGGTGTCTGCCAGTGACCGCGACTTAATGATGCCTTCAAGGACTTGTCATTGAACGCCTCACGTGAAACAAACACCTGCCCTAGATAGATAAATAGATAGATAGATAGATAGATAGATAGATAGGTAGGTAGGTAGGTAGACAGACAGACAGACAGACGGACAGATAGATAGGTAGGTAGGTAGACAGACAGACAGACAGATAGGTAGGTAGGTAGGTAGACAGACAGACAGACAGACAGATAGGTAGATAGATAGATAGGTCGGTCGGTAGATAGATTAAAACTACAGTGCAGTGCAGCAGGGATGATGCATTTATGGAAATGAGGATATTTCACTGTCTTATTTTTAATTACAGCAGAAAATTAACTCTGTGAAAAACAATCTGCACTACTTAAAAAATAAAAATCCTTTAAAGAAAATTGATGCCTGGATACAAGATAAAACAACAACACTGCCACTGTAAGGTGTCATCGTGCCGCTGAGTTTCTCCTAATTAGTCCAAGTCTGGACGAGTGCACACACAATCATTTCCAAAATAATCCATTCATTACACACACAGTACATTTCTGTAATTTCACTGTAAACCACTCACTCTCTCCCACACCAAAGTCCACTTTCTCTATGGACTTTGGTGTGGGAGAGTGAGCGGTTTACAAACATCAGTTTCCTGTTGGGAAAGTCTGTCTAAAGACGTGAACATGTGACGTAGATTTAAAGAGCTCAGTCTCATTCTGAAATAAGTCTAAATTATTACAACCTAACAATATCTGATGTCTGACTTCTTATTCAACATAAACCGCCCAGGAGCAAACGGAGGTCACGTGATGAGACTGAAAGCTCCTGAAAATGCTTTTGTGGTGAGATTGTTTTCTTGATTATTTTCTGTGTGAAAACATTTGCATAAGAAATATTGGCCGCGTTTCAGTGAACGACGCTCGCGAGTCCCGTCGCTCGTGTGATGCATCTGTTTCATTTCAGAGGAATCGATGCTTGGCACACATTAGACTGACAGCAAAATACCCTTGATTATTTTTTAGCATGTTTCTGTCAGATTCAAGTACAAGTGGGAGGGTCTTTAACGTGACAGACAGCTGAGGGACGTGTGGAGGGCGGGGCTGGACAGAGTGTCATGCAGAATTACACAAACCCTGAGTCCAACTTAGAATTCAATTTGCCTCGTGCTCGTTGAGCTCAGCGGTGAGATGCAGGCGGTGGATTGGAGGCCCTCGGGCGGTGAGGACGCCGCCTCGCTCGCGGGCCTGATCACATCAGTCTGGCCATGTGAGTTAAGCATGAACCCGGCTGCACATGTCAGCAAAACTGCATGAGGTTTATACTTCTCCTGCAGACAAGAAGAGTCTCCAACTGCAACAAGTTTAATTAGTGATGAGAGCTGAGGGCGGAGGAGGCCGACTCTGCACCACCGGCTGAATCTGTGAGCGCGGGATCGAACCGCCATGAATTTTACACTACACAGAGTCTCTCCTGCTGCATTACAACGTTTTCTTTGGTGCTGCACACCAACCCAGTCTCCAGGACGATACGCTTCTGCAAAGCACCAATACACATTACTTATTTACAGGTCCACAGACGTGCGCGGTGTTTTAAGCAGTTGTGCCGCCTTTGGAAACATGACTGCCAGCAGAGATACCAGGAAAAACAAGATTTTATCCACTTAACAAAAGATTCAGCCTATAAAATCTACATCAGCGCCAGTCTATGGTATATTAAGAGCATGTTCATGTGTTTATCTCACTGTGAGACGGACTTTTCCACCAGGAAAGTGAAGTCTGTAACCCACTCACTCTCACACACCAAACCTCACAGAGAAAACCACAGATTTTAACATCACACACACAGGAGTTGTTGATCCACTGCTGCCTCCTTCACTAAGTTCTAATGTCTGATTTTAATGAATTATTTCATTTAGACTTAACTCAGTGACCACACGAGGCAGCAGAGGAGCAGCAGCTAAAATCACTGATTTTCTCTGTGAGGTTTGGTGTGGGAGAGTGAGTGGGTTACAGACGTGATCATGTGACGTAAGTTAACTTAAAGATTAACTGACCATGACCTCACTGATTAAACATGTTCTCAGCAGCAGGGGGCGCTCACAGCACTTGAGCTTCACCTTCACCTGTGTGTGAGTGTGTGTCTGCGTGTGTGTGTGTGTTGTGGCAGTGAAAACAGGAGATAAGGCAGAAGATGACACCATGTTCTGCAGTGACAGCGACGCTGTTCACACACACACTGATAACGTTGTTGTTGGATTCTTCTGGGATTATTTCCAGAGCACTGAGCTGCACACACTGAATACATTCACCTGCATTGTGTGGAGGCGAAGGCACAAGATGGACGCCCGATAGTGTGTGAGCGCTGACACTCACTGAACGTGACATGATATTTATATCAATACAAAACATCACATTAGGCTTCAACCACCTGTCTTTCCTCTGCCATGTAACGGAATGTTGAGCGTTGCCAGGACAACGATGCCCTCTACCAGCAGCACTTTACAATACACACGCTGAGAATAACACACATTAAAGAACACACACACACACGTATAAATCTTGTTGAAACATTAACTACAACAGCATCACAATTATATTTCATTCTTTTCAGGAGAATAAAAACTTAGCAAAGTGATAGATTTGATTCTTATCTTTGATGTCAATGAAGGATTATGGGATTAAAAGAGAGTTAATGAGGTTTAATAATAACAGTGAGATTTCTCTGTTCCTGCTTCTCTTTGATGGACACAGAGAAAAACAATGTTGTTTCTGTTGTGTTTGTGTGTTTGTGTGTTTGACACAAACGTGAGACACACGTCTTTGTCTCACGGCCGAGGACAGTGATGGCTGACAGCCTGAGGATTACTGTGTCAGCAGATTCACACAGGGGAAAATCTGATTGTCTGTCAAGGAGATTATCTGATTATCTGTAAATGAGATTATCTGATTGTCTGTCAGGGAGACTATCTGATTATCTCTAAATTAGATTATCTATAAATGAGATTATCTGATTGTCTGTCAAGGAGATTATCTGATTATCTGTAAATGAGATTATCTGATTGTCTGTCAGGGAGACTATCTGATTATCTCTAAATTAGATTATCTATAAATGAGATTATCTGATTGTCTGTCAAGGAGATTATCTGATTATCTGTAAATGAGATTATCGGATTATGTGTCAAGGAGATTATCTGATTATCTGTAAATGAGATTATCTGATTGTCTGTAAATGAGATGATCTGATTATATGTCAGTGAGATTACCTGTCAGTGAGATTATCTGCAAAATGAACTGTACATTTTCTTCTAGATCTGAACATTGAAGATTGTAATTAAATGTGTTTTGATCTGAATCAGCTTTAATAAACACGCAGTGAGTGTCTCTGATGAAACGATCACCATAATCTCACATAATCTCACATAAACATGTATAACACTCTGTTTCCTGCATGTGACATGAATCTAAGAAATAATGATGTTAAGATTGGAGCGAGTCTCACATCAGTCAGTCACAGTCTGCTCGTTTCCCCGCGGACGACTTCCAGCTCTGAACGAGTCGAGCGGATAACAAGTCACTTTTCATAAGGAGCCTGAGGGCGAGAGATTATCCCGTCCCACGAGCCGGGCTGCTGACCACGGATGATTTACGGCGCCGCCGTCGTGGTTAGCAGACGGAGAGGCCAGTGCGACCTGCAGGAAAGCAATCTGTGGAGGCTGCGAGTGAAGCAGCAGCTGTGGCCTCGACTGCCCAACACTAAACCAGATAAACTCACACACACACACACACACACTGAGACTCATGCGCTCACTCACAGTGAAAACATGAAGAACTGATTTTAGCCACTTCACAAAAGACTCTTGTCATAAAATCCATGTCAACTCCCGTCTACGATCTCTACGTCACATGATCGCGTCTCTATCTCACTGTTAAACTGAAGTTTGTAAAGCACTCACTCTCACACACACACACACACACACACACACTCACTCACTCTCACACACACACTCACTCCGCTCACTCTCACACACACACACACACACACACACTCACTCTCACACACACACACACTACACACACACACACACTCCTCTCCTCACACACACACACACACACACACTCTCACACACACACACACACACACACACACATGCTCACACACTCTCACACACACACCTGATCAGTGATGAGCTGACATTTGTCCTCATGACTTCATCTTTCTCTGACCTCAGAGTGACATCATTACATGGTGAACTCTGGTGACCTCACAGACCTCAGGTGACCTCAGGTGACCTCTGGTGACACATCATTACATGAGGAGTGACCTCAGAGTGACCTCAGAGTGAGTAGCATCATTATGAGGTGACCCACGGTGACCTCAGGTGACCTCAGGTGACCTCAAGGTGACATCATTACATGAGGGGACAGTGACCTCACGGTGACCTCAGGTGACATCAGGTGACATCATTACATGAGGAGTGACCTCACAGTGACCTCACAGTGACCTCAGAGTGACCTCAGAGTGACATCATTACATGAGGAGTGACCTCACAGTGACCTCACAGTGACCTCACAGCCTCAGACCTGACGTTGAGTGAAAGGTCATAAATCGTCTCTGACCTTCATCGCTCTCTCACTCCTCTGCTGTTTCTCACGCACGTTCAGCCACTGAACAGGGGGGCGGGGCTAATTACATGCACCAGCTGCTGCTGTGAGTGTGTGAGCGACTGTGTTAAAGCTCGGCTCTGCGGGTGTGGGTCAGAGGAGGACGCGGGTGGACATTACGTCTGAGAGACACTGACCGTCCACAGACACACAGACACTGAGACTGTAGAGACGCAGACAATCTTTTGATGTGACTGTCTTCCTGCTTACAAAACAACAACAAAAAACACATGTTAGCAACATCCACATAATCACCACAGTTATGAACGTGTGATTCTGCAAATTAATAACAACAAACAATGAATTCAGGGAGAATCAGTGAGGTCATGTCATGAGGAGAGAAATGCTAACAGCTAGCTCATGCTGTGCTAAAGGTTTGTTAGCAAAGTTCAGCTAAAAGACTAACTCAAAAAGTTAGCTGAAAGATGGCCAAAAAAGGTCAAAGGTCAACTAACAGATAGTTAAAATATAGTCACAAGTCAGTTAAAGAAGTAGTTCAACATTAGCTCAAAGTTATCTGTAAGTTAGTCAAAGGTTAACTCGTTATCTAGTTAATTGTAATTTAAAAGTTAGCTAAACAGCTAAAACTATAAGACAGTCAAAGGTTAGCTAAAAGATAGCCACAAGTTATCGTTTATCAAAAATAATTTAAAATTACGGTTTCGTCAAACGTTAGCTGAACATTATTTAAAAGATGGCAAAAAAGTTAGCTTAGCGTGAGCTAAAACTGAACTGTAAGGTCATCAAAGGTTAGCTAAAACAGAGTCAAACGTTAGCTGACTGTTTTCTAATATGTTCTTTATGTTCTTCATGATCTTCTTTATGTTTTTTATGTTCTTCATGTTCTTCTTTATGTTCTTCATGTTCTTCTTTTTGTTCTTCATGTCCTTTTGTTCTTCATGTTCTTCTTCATGTTCTTTATGTTCTTCATGTTCTTCCTTATGTTCTTCATATTCTTCTTTATGTTGTTCATGTTCTTCTTTTTGTTCTTTATGTTCTTCATGTTGTTCTCTATGTTCTTCATGTTCTTTAT
>NW_025321770.1:37500-49998 GCF_019176455.1 Solea senegalensis | reverse complement strand
AAGAACACGGATGTGGCACCCATCAATGGCTCCAACAGCCCGACCGAATGCCTCATGATCAGCCAGACGGGCAAAGCCAGACCCCACCACCTCCAGTTCTTCATGTTTGGGGAAATGGATGACCTGGTGAATGATCGTCATCATGTTGTCTACAGTCTTGTGGACGATCCTGCAAATGGTTGACAGAGGCATATCGAAAATATCCGCTGTCACCCTGTAGGAAGCTCCACAAGCAAGCCAGTACACAGTCACCAGCACCTCAACCTCGTGACTCCAGCCATGGGACTTGTTATGGGACAGCATTTGAAAAAATATATCCAAGCTGTCCCTGGATAGTCTCAGAGCCGGCTTTGTGTCTGCACCAGACATAAACATACTGATGATTGGCACATTTATATTGATCTGTGCATATCTCTGCATTGGTTGTTTCTTCTGTGGGGAAACAAAACATATTTAAAGTGGTTGTAATATAATATAATATTATATAATGTACACATATATACATGTATACAGTTGTGCTCATAAGTTTACATACCCTGGGAGAATTTATGATTTCTTGGCCATTCTTCAGAGAATATGAATGATAACACAAAAACCTTTCTTCCACTCATGGTTAATGGTTGTGTGAAGCTATTTATTGGCAAACAACTGTGTTTACTCTTTTTAAATCAAAATGACAAAAGAAAGTACCCAAATGACTCTGATCAAAAGTTTACATACCCCAGTGACTTTGACCTGATAACATGCACAAAAGTTGACACAAACAGGTTTGAATGGTTAATCAAGGTTCCCATCCTTTCCTGTGACCTGTTTGGTTGTAATTAGGGCTGGGGTACCCCTGAGCAAGGTACCCAACCCCCAATGCTCCCCGGGCGCCACTCAGTGTGGCAGCCCACTGCTCCTAATTCTAGGATGGGTCAAAATGCAGAGGAATACTTTCCCTAAGGGGATTAATAAAAAACTAACTAACTAACTAACTAACTTTAGTGTGTGTGTATAAAAGGTCAGTGAGTTTCTGGGCTTCTGACAGACCATTGCATCTTTCATCCATGTTTCTGGATTCTTAGTCATGGGGAAAGCAAAGGAATTGTCAAAGGAACTGCGAGAAAAGGTAATTGAACGGCATAAAACAGAAAAGGGATATAGAAAGATATCCAAGGAATTGAGAATGCCAATCAGCAGTGTTCAAACGCTGATTAAGAAGTGGAAAATGAGGGATTCTGTTGAAACCAAACAGCTAGACCAGCAAAGATTTCAGCCACAACTGCCAGGAAAATTGTTCGAGATGCAAAGAAAAATCCACATATAACTTCAGCTAAAATACAGGACTCTCTGAAAAATTGTGGTGTGGCTGTTTCAAGATGCACAATAAGGAGGCACTTGAAGAAAAATGGGCTGCATGGTCGAGTCGCCAGAAGAAAGCCATTTCTGCACAAATGTCACAAAGTATCCCGCTTACATTACGCCAAACAGCAGAGAGACAAGCCTCAAAACTTCTGGAACAAAGTAATTTGGAGTGATGAGACCAAAATGTAACTTTTTGGCCACAACAATAAACATTACATTTGGAGAGGAGTCAACAAGGCCTATGATGAAAGGAACACCATTCCTACTGTCAAACACGGAGGTGGATCACGGATGTTATAGGGATGTGTGAGCTACAAAGGCACAGGAAACTTGTCCAAAATTGATGGCAAGATGAATGCAGCATGTTATCAGAAAATACTGAAGGAAAATTTGCACTCATCAGCCCGGAAGCTGCGCATAGGACGTTTTTGGACATTCCAACATGACAATGATCCAAAACACAAGGCCAAGTCGACCTGTCATTGGCTACAGCAGAACAAAGTGAAGGTTCTGGAGTGGCCATCTCAATCTCCTGACCTCAATATCAGTGAGATCTCAAACGTGCAGTTCATGCAAGACAGCCCAAGAACTTACAGGAACTGGAGGCTTTTTGCCAAGAAGAATGGGCAGCTTTGCCATCTGAGAAAATAAAGAACCTTATCCACAACTACCACAAAAGACTTCAAGCTATCATTGATGTTAAAGGGGGCAATACACGGTATTAACAACTGGGGTATGTAAACTTTTGATCAGGGTCATTTGGGTACTTTCTTTTGTCATTTTGATTTAAAAAGAGTAAACACATTTGTTTGGCAATAAATAGCTTCACCCAACCATTAACCATGAGTGGAAGAAAGGTTTTTGTGTTATCATTCATATTCTCTGAAGAATGGCCAAGAAATCATACATTCTCCCAGGGTATGTAAACTTATGAGCACAACTGTATATATATATATTGCTTGCAATGGTTCAGTAAGAGGTTTCTTCAGTTCTGAAGAAGCCTGAGAGGGGTTCCCAAAGTTTTTCATATGGCTGTATATATATATATATATATATATATATATACATATATATATATATATAGATGTGATTATTAGTTAAAGTGATGAGTAGTTCTTACCTTGTTCACAAGATATGCTAGAAGTGCAAGCCTCCTCTCCCTCCTCTGCAATCTGGCTCTTCTTTCCCTGATCCTCCTCCTCAGGTCAGCAGCCTCCTGTTCGGCCTGCCGGTAAAGCATCCCGACGGCGAGAACAGCAACACATCTTGCATCCATTTTAGTTAGGTTTTTTTTTTTTTCGTACTCCAGCTCACCTATACTCATTAACCTCCTCAACTCCAGTGCCTCTTAATCTAGCCCTGCTACAACACACCTGATTCAAATGTACATATGGCTTCTGCAGAGATTGAAGACAAGATGAAAATTTAATCCAGGTGTGTTAGAGCAGGGTAAAATCTAAGTCATGCAGGACAGTGGTCCCTGAGGACCAGATTGTACAACACCATCAACCTTCCACCAATGGTCTGTTATATGAAGACAAAAGACTACAAAACAATAAAAATGTGTTGAATATAAATAACGACATGAGTTGTGGTTCTTTTTTATAAATAATATAGCTTTATTGTAAGTGATTTAATATTATATGACTACATATGTTTATATGTGCATAGCATATATACAGTCTATGCATTAGGTGGCGGTAATGAGGCTGCAGCACTTGAACAGAAGAACAATACATGTATACTTGCTTACTTGAGTATTGACACACGGCCACATACTTGTGTACTCCCGTACTTGGCAAGTATGTACTCCCAGCGTACTTCTCAAGTATATACCTCCCAAGTAAGCAAGTACATACTTGCTTACTTGAGTATTGAGAAACGGCCATAGATTCCAACTTTCTGCAGTTTGGAAACATCGGGTTTCATACCAGTGAACAACTCGTATGTTGTTTTCTTGGTGCGTCTGCTGTAGCATCTGTTCCTCACATAGGCTGATGTCTGCACAGCATGTTCCATAGTTTATCTGGAAGTTTACTCTCTAACTATCAAGTTCTCCCCTTCTTTGTGCAATCTCCACTTGAAGGAGTTGGACATCTACCCAGAGTTGCTGGACTTCACTCAATAACCACACTTTTCTTTTCCTCTTATCTTCTTTTATTTTGTGATTTTAAGGTTTCAGGTAAGTAGGTAGTTTGCAAGTAAGCAGGTAGCTGAAAAACCTTTTGAAACAATAAACAAGAAAAAGGTTGTTTTTGACAATGTTCTGGAAAATATTCATTTTTAACAATTATTTCCTTTTTCCTCTTAAATTAAACAAAGTGCAACATAAATTCTCCCACTGTTATTATTAATGCATTTAGGGATTTCATTAAGTTAATTTAAAATAGATTTTAAATATTTTACATTTACTTCATTTAAATAATGTCACCACAATAATATAATATCATAATCATGTTAACTAATTTATCTGCAACATATAAGCTCACTCAACAATCACGTTCTTAACTTAAACAATCATGACATCATTAAATTATGAATGAGAATCAAACACGACACACCCTGGCATTTATAAGGTTAACGACCGCACTGCCGGTTCTGCCCCGTGGCTAACACTAGCGGCTATCGCCTGCACAAACATTTCATTTCAATTGTCCGCTGGGTCTCCTGATGGGCTTGGTGTCTTACCGGCTGCCTCTCTGGCGTTTGTAGATCTGTTTGCACGGGGTTGAATATTTTTGCGCTAAGCAATGCTTCAGTTTGCGTCTTTGCTTCACTTCCTTATTGATGTTGTGTGCCACATCTTTTATAGTCCGTGCGGCAACTTGGACTGCCGAAAGGTTCCTTTCCGGTTTGCAACATGAGTTTATTAATTATTTCTTTAGTTTGACTTCACACCTCCCACTCGATCTTCGCCTGGAAACGGTGTGAAGATCGACAGCTTCAAAGGCAAACTTGGTTCTGCTTTCCCTGCTGCGTTTGACTTTCTGCCTGTTCCTCTGCAGGTAATAGGACAACGAGCTGCCTGACGTCCCTGTGAAGGACGGTGGCTTGGATCTTTTCCCTCCTGATTTTGGGAATTGACTTGCCTTTCAGAGCTCTCGTGACAGGGACACAGTAGCTTGGGAAAACTCTTACATTGACGTCCCTTACAGCGCCTTTATCATCTGGAGTCGTGCTGATGACTCTGCCAAGCTTGAACTGCCCTCATAGTGCATTCTGGTCACACAGCCACACAACATCTCCAATGGCAACATTCTTGTTCAGTAGTTCTGGACCAGCGAGTTGGCTCGCTTGGTCACCTCCGACTGCATAGCTCTCAGTCTTTTGTACGGGTAGTTGTGAAAGTCAAAGGTTTTCAAGTCCCCACTTTGAGAGGCCCGGCCCAGTAGGAGAGTGTTGGGTGTGACATACTGAATGTAGTCCTCTTTGCTCTGTACTCTTGCGTCAATTGGACGCTCATTTGCTAGGTTGGCTGCGATGTAAAGAGTTGTCTGGAACTCACTGTAGCTTAGTGAGGCCTCATTCCCAAGATTCTGGAATGCCCTCTTTACAATTCGCACAGCAGCTTCTGCAGCACCATTCCTGTGTGGAGAATCAGCTGGATGGATTTTCCACTGCCACTCAGTTCCATTCCTTGCTGCGGTCTCTTCAAGGTTTGCTTTGTCTAGGTCCAAAACCCTGTAGAGCTCCTCCAGGACTGGTTTTGCTCCAATAAAAGTGGTCCCTGGGTCCGACCACATCTTTCTTGGATGACCTCTGATTGCCGTGAACCTTTGATAAGCCATTAGGAAGCTTTCAGTTGACAGGGTGTTTGCCAGCTCGGTGTGAATGGCTCTGCTAGCCATGCAGCAAAAGACAACTCCCCAGACCTTAAGTGTCACTCTTTTCTTGACGTCATCTTTAACTTGGTAAGGGCCAAAGAGGTCAACTGATGTGAACTCAAATGCCGCAGCAGGTTCAGTCCTTTCTGGCGGCAAGTCAGCCATTATTTGTTGACACGTCTTTGCTTTTCCTTTCCTGCAGACCATGCAACCATCAACAACTTTTTGAGCCTTTAATGACCCATGCCTTCCTCCTCATTTTTAGGAGGGTTCCAGCTACTCCCTCATGACCTTCATTGTGGGCCTCTCGAGCTATCAGCTTGGACACCCAGGCGTCATAGGGTAAGAGGGGGATGCTAACTTGAGCTTCCTTGAAGCTTTGTACTCGGCCTCCACAGACCAGTAGCCCAGTGTCTTTGTCTTTGTGGACCACAAGCCTGTCTAACGTAGTGCCAGGGAAGGTTGTGTTTTCTTGCGCTGCAAGAAAAATGTCTCTCAGGGTATCCTCACATTCCCTTACAGAGATGACTCCTGTGGAGGAGATTGCCTCCCACTTTGGACTCTCCACGGCTTGACTTCCTTTGCCAAACTGTTTTGCTGCTCTCCAGATCCATGCAACTGTCTTTACCAGACAGCTCAGAGTGCTGTATCTCCTGACGTCCACCAGCGTTTGGATTGCAGACCCTGCAGGTAGCCTCCTTTGCTCTGTTTGTGCCTCCTGTTTCAGTTTGTGTTCCACTTGCTGCTTCTTAGCCTGAGCTCTGGTCAGTGCAGCAGCATATGCCTTTTTTTGAAGTTTTGTGACGTTCTCCCTGGCAGTGGCTGCAAGTTCTTTGGCTGATGTGATTGGCCACTCCTCCACTGGCAAGCTTAGAAACTTTGGACCTTTTTGACACTCTGAGTCCTCATCGAGATCTTGATGGCTGGCTCCTCTTGTTATAATGTCGGCAATGTTTTGTGGGCCAGGAATCCACCACCAATCCTGGACCCTTGTGTTGCTTTGAATCTCCCCGATCCTATTTGAGAAGAATGTTTGATAGCCATAGCTTTCCCACTGTATTGCACCAAGGATGGTCTGGCTATCAACAAAATGGTACCACCTCTGAGTCTGGATTCAGCTGTGCAGTTCAAAGTACTTTTTCAGCCGTGAGGCAAACACTGCTCCACACATTTCTGCTTTGACAGCATCCCCTCCTTGATCCAAAGGAGTAAGTTTTGCTTTGGACTCCACCAGCCGGATGACTGGGCCCTGGTCTGACCTCCATCGGAGGTACATCACTGCTCCATAAGTATGCTCGCTACCATCAGAGAATGTGATCGCCAGGGGACCATCAGTAAAGCTTGGGGGAGTCAGTGCTCTGGTGAACTTGACTTTGGCAAGTTGGCCGTACTCCTCAAAGAGCTTTATTGCATCCTCCCTGAGTGCATCTGAGAGCGCTGTATCCCATGAGTCCTTTACAGGTGCACTTCCACCCTTTGCTTCCTGGAATGCCCTATGTACCAGGATAGCTCCCTTCTGCTTGATGGGAGTTACCAGGCCGACTGGATCATACAGCCCTGACACTTGGCTCAGCAGTGCTCGCTGAGTCAGGGGGTTGGGTGTTTGGGCTCTTATCTGCTCCTGCAGAAGGTTTTGGCCGAGTCTCATCTTTTTCTTTCTCTTTGAGAAGTTTATTCCCACCATGACATGGAGTTTGTCCTCTTCTACCATGTATCCAAGGCCGAGTGCTTTATTATCCTCGTCTCGCATCTGGTTTGGTAAGACCATGGTCTTTTCCACAGCCTTTTCCAGCTTGTCACTGCACTCTTTCCTCCCACTTTGCTCAGAATAAACCCAAGGTTTGAGCTCGAACCCGCCAGCTTTCAGAATCTGCTGCACATTCGCTGTGATGGTTTTCAGCTGGTCTAAGTCATTGTGGGACGTGAGAATGTCATCAACGTAGCTGTCTTCTTGAGGTGAGTGAAAGGTGGGAGGTTGGCAGTTTCACGCATTGCAAGCTGTGCGATGCATCCTGCTGGCTTGTCACCGATGTTTACCCTGGTGATTGCATATTCCCCCAGCTCTTCGTCCTCTGAATCACGCCAAAGGAATCTATGCAGGTGCATCTCCTTTTCTTCCAGCCAGACTGAGTTGTACATCTACTTTATGTCCCCCAGAGCAGCATGCACTCCACCCCTGAATCTCAGGAGCACTGCACGAATCTGGTTGAGGACATCCGGGCCTTTCATCAGTAGGTCGTTCAGGCTCACACCTTTGAACTTTTGACTACTGTTCCAAACAAGTCTCACAGGGGTTGTGACAGAGTGGGGGTTTGGAGCAATGAGGTGACTCACATACCATACTGGCCCATGCCAGTTGATCACTGTGTCTCTGGATAACTTGGTTGCAGCTTTCCGATCTATCATGTCATGGACTTGAGCAGTATAGGCGACTTTCCATTCAGGTTCTTTGGCCAGTTGCTTTTCCGTCCTGAGGAATGTGGCCTCCACAGTCCTTTTATTGTTCGGCAGGGAGTCTGGGTCCTCTACCCATGGATATCTGGTATGCCAGTGTGGTTCTTTGCTGTGGGCATCTCCTGTGACGTAGGTGAGACCATCTTTCACCACTGGGAGTTCTCGCTCCTCGGCAAGAGTCATTTCTTTGCCACCCGGCTGACAGTTCCCACAGCGGCAGCCTTCACACTTTGGCTCACATCCTGCGCTGATGCTGTCCCATCTCCACCACTTTAAAAATTCTTGGTTGATGGCTGAAGTGCTTGATTCACAGAGCTGGATGGAGCTTGATTATTTGCTAGCGGACGCTCTGGGACCATGCTGGTGAGTTGTTCCTCATATCTTGCAGCCGCTGCTCTCATCGACCTTGCGAAGTGTGTCTTTGACATGTGAGCTGACACGGTGAGTTCTTCAAAGAGTTCAGGATGTGTTCCTCCCACTGTTTTCCCCAGTGGACCGTCCCACAGCACAAGGTCTCCAACAGCTCTGATCCTCTGTGGCGCTAGTTGACCTTCTTTGTGGCTAATGAGCAGACTTATTTCTTTAGGTCTCCGGAGTTCATCCAGCGGTGCATCTGGGAAGAATCTCTGGAGCTTCTTTGGTTCCACATGTTTGTGTATCTCTGCAATGCTGTCAAGTCCATAACACACCAATTGGTGGGCTCTGAGAGTGCCTTTTGGTGTTTTCACTCTGATCTTGAGGAGGTATCGTTTCGTCTCTACACGAACCTCCATGCCCCCAACTCCATGGACGACAAGTGTGACTTCTTCATTTTTGAGGTTTAGCCTAAACGCAGTCTTGTGGGTTATGTAATTGGTGTCAGAAGCCAAATCGATTAATGTTCCAATTTTCTGCCCAGCGTTTGCTGTGACCTCGACAAGCATCATCAGTACTGGCAGCTCTTGAAGTCCACTTTCCCCTAAAAGGCTTGGTTGGTCTTTGACAGTATTGAAAGCCCTGGATGCAGTATTGGAAAACACATTTTGGCATTGGTTTGCCAATTCAGGTGAGAGTTTCCCGAAGAAATCCTCCTGCTCCTCTGTGTACTTCCTCCTGCCTTTATCCCCTTCCGGACCAAACCTGCTCCTCTTCTGACCATCGCTGCTTTTCTTTGCCTCAGCGTTGGGGCACAGATAGAAGTGGTGCTCAGGAGTATCTGCATCCTTGCAGTCCTGGTTTCTGCACAGGAATCCAGGTTTGCACTGTGAGCCCTCGCCATGAACCTCCAAACATCTCTTACATGCTCCCAACCTTTTTACTGCAGCTCTCTTCTCTGCTAGTTTCAGCGCTCGGAACTGTCTGCAAAAATAGATCTTCCTCTTGTGTTTTACATCATTGCAGACCACACACCCTTCCTGGTCGTTGCTTGATTTGGTTGACTTGGTTCTGGCATATCTTGGCTCCACCTTGGTTTCTCTCTTGCTTGGGTCTTCCTCCTTCAGTTGCTCAAGCTGTTCATATATGCTCTCCTGGTCTTTGAGGAATGCCAAGAGACTGTTGAACCGAAGTCACATCATTTCTCTTGTCAGCTGAATACACAAGCCATTCCTTCTTGAGTGTCTCCGGGAGTTTACTTTCAATGGACTTAGTCACAAGGGCTTGAATTAAGCCGACGATTTTCCGTGGCTGGTGACTTTTGACAGCTGGCATCTTCTGTATCTCCTCCACTATTTCTATGGCAATGGATGTTTGGTTGCCATAGCGGTTCTCTAGCACACGGAAGATGTCATCAGATGTGTTGTAAGCCGTGAGCCGAAGGTCTCGTGTGATCTTATCCTCCAGGCTGTCTAGTAGCTGGACCTTTTTCACTTCTTTTGAGCCTGTTGGCTCTCCCTTACTCTGCAGCGCTTCCCAGTCCTTTTTCCACCTGTGAAAATCACGTTTGATGCCACCAAACTTGGGGAGGGCTGTTGGCTATAACTTGATTGTTGGTATGCGATAATTAGATGTAGCTCCCACCTGGGCTTGTCTATCAGTATCCTCCTTTATGGTTGCTTGTATGAGGTCAGCCTTTCTGGAGACCATCAAGGGGACGTGAAGTTCGAGTCCTCTCACATGCCTCTGAAGCTACCCCTGAGCCTCTGGTGGGGCCCACTGTTTCCATCGGCCATGCGTGTCCTTTGCTGTTCCTACCAACCCTTTCAGTTGGTCCAGCATGAATTGATACGCTTCCTGGTTAATGTTTGGTTGCACAGCAGCGACGCGTTTGCATGCTGCCTCTGCTGCTTGTAGTGCTATAGACATTTCATTACTTCCAAAATTGACCCAAAGAGTCTTCTGGAGCAACCTCTTGACTTCCTTCAGCTTCTCTTGGCACTCATTTGTAGTTTTTGCCAGGTCGGCTTTTTCCTGCTCCGTTAACATGACTTCATCCGTTTCCAGCTCTGCTTCGAGATCTGCAATAAAGCCAGCTTCCAGCTCATCATTTGCCTCCATGACGTTCTCTCCTAGTGCCTTGAGTTTGTTGAAACTGTCTCTGAGCTCTTCTTCAGACATGTCTGTATGTGACCGGGTTATACTGTTGACCAGACTGGAAAACACTCTTTTGGCTGTAGTTCTTTCAAGTTTCAATTGTTCAACTGATTTTCCAGCTTCTTGATTAGCCATGTTTACTTTTATTTTTAAGGTTCTTTAATTGTGAATTTGAAAAGTGGAGTTTCCAATGGCGCCTTTAATGTTGCTTATGGTGCTTTAATGTTGCTTTATGCTCCACTCATTTCCCTTTCCAGGATTCCAGGTTTTTGCTCCTGCTGTTCCAGCTCTAAGCTCCTGTACTTTTTCCTGGCCAGCTTTATGGTACTGCCGGTTTTTCACTGTCAAGTTCTCCCCTCCTTTGTGCAATCTCCACTTGAAGGAGTTAGTTAGTTTTTATTAATCCCCCTTAGGGAAAGTATTCCTCTGCATTTTGACCACAATTTTGACACTGAGTGGCGCCCGGGGAGCATTGGGGGTTGGGTACCTTGCTCAGGGGTTACAAGTCAAGTTCCCTTTCCCCTTGGCCACAGGCTGCCCGAGTTGGACATCTACCCAGAGTTGCTGGACTTCAATCAATAACCACACTTTTCCTTTCCTCTTATCTTCTTTTATTTTGTGATTTTAAGGTTTCAGGTAAGTAGGTAGTTTGCAAGCAAGCAGGTAGCTGAAAAATCTTTTGAAACAATAAACAAGAAAAAGGTTGTTTTTACAATTTTCTGGAAAATATAAATTTTTAACAATTATTTCTTTTTTCCTCTTAAATTAAACAAAGTGCAACATAAATTCTCCCACTGTTATTAATGCATTTAGGGATTTCATTAAGTTAATTTCAGATTTTAAATATTTTACATTTACTTCATTTAAATAATGTCACCACAATAATATAATATCATGATCATTTTAACTAATTTATCTGCAACATATAAGCTCACTCAACAATCATGTTCTTAACTTAAACAATCATGACATCATTAAATTATGAATGAGAATCAAACATGACACACACTGGCATTTATAAGGTTAACGACCGCACTGCCGGTTCTGCCCCGTGGCTAACACTAGCGGCTATCGCCTGCACAAACATTTCATTTAAATTGTCCACTGGGTCTCCTGATGGGCTTGGTGTCTTACTGGCTGCCTCTCTGGCGTTTGTAGATTTGTTTGCACTGGGTTGGATATTTTTGCGCTAAGCACTGCTTCAGTTTGCGTCTTTGCTTCACTTCCTTATTGATGTTGTGTGCCACCTCTTTTATAGTCCGTGCGGAAACTCGGACTGCCGAAACGTTCCTTTCCGGTTTGCAACATGAGTTGACTTCACACTAACAGTAAACATCTGCTCATCTCATAGAGGGTTCGCCAACCTCTCTCTGCTGTGCCGTTTTGGTGAAGGTGAATACAACCCGTCCTCCAACTGAAGCGGAACCATGGGTCGTTTTGGGTGCTGGTTTTGAAAACGTATTTTTCAACTCAAATATGCACATGTGTTACTGAGGTTAGGGTTAATGCAAAAAAGACAGGGTTAGGCAGTAAAAATGAAACCACACTCGGGTGCAGTGCTCTCTTCACTGAGCTTCCAAGGTACTACCAGGTTGCTGTCATGTATATAACCACTAGGGGCGCTGGCTGAAAACGTAGACATAGGTCATAATTCCTGCATACGACCTATATGTACGTTTCATTGGAGGACCGTCATCGGTGGATAGGTTGTGGACTTTTCATGTCTAATCCTATTCTTGGTTAGCAGTTCCTGGAAATCTCTGTTTGTGAACTCTGTACCATTGTCTGAACGAATGCACTTCTGCTATATCTGCCAGGAATCTCTCTGTGGCTTGTACCGCATCACTTTTGTACTTTAGGAAATACACAAATGTGGTACCTGAATAGTCATCTGTAAAAGACTGTATGTATCTGTAGCCATCAATGCTCGAGGCCTGCCAAATCAGTATGAAGCAGCTGTAAAGGTTTTGTAGCTTTTCTGTCTGGCTCTCGAGTCGTAGTCCGTGTGAACTCGCCCTGCTGGGAGTGAGCTGGGAGTGAGCTGGTCTGACTGAACTCCCCTTAATCACCATCCCTTTTACAACATTTTGCTCAACAGTAATACAAGTAACCACTTTCATGAATGTCAAACCTGCTACCGTCCTTCGTGATCATGTGACTGTCCTCTTTCTTGAAGGTGATCATTGCTCCTCCCCACTGAGAAGATGTTGTGTGTGTTCGATGGCATGTACAGTGCATCACGTAGCTCTGTGTTGTCCAGAAGATCAATCACCGCTGTCCCTTACATAGTCACTAACACTCTTGTTGTCAGCCATGCGTAACTTTGTCAATGACGTGCACAAGTTTATTATTCATGGCTTGC
>NW_025321770.1:0-32500 GCF_019176455.1 Solea senegalensis | reverse complement strand
TTGTTTTCCTGGGCTCTGCGAAGCGGATCAGCACTTCCTTAATTTGATGTCGTCATCAAAAATCCTCACCACCGTAGCGCCTCCTGGTGCGGGCACTAATCCGGGCCATTCCGGTTGCATACATTCAACCACAGAAGAAGAAGAACTACTCTCGTTGTAGCTGCTGAGATGCAGAGCATCCTGGCCAATCACAGGACAGTAGGAAAGCTCTCGTTGGCAGGCCAATCACAGCACAGTCCACGTACTGGGGGTGTGGTTTTGGTCTGAAACAGCGCGGCTGACGAGAGCGTCAGTGAGGAGATATTTTGATCGGCTCGTTTGCAGCGATTAGGAGGTTTTTAATCATGAAAACAACGGGCAGCCCGTGGCCAAGTGGAAAGGGAACTTGACTTGTAACCGGAGGGTCGCCGGTTCAAATCCCCACCCGGCCAAAAAGGGCTGGGGTACCCCTGAGCAAGGTACCCAACCCCCAATGCTCCCCGGGCGCTACTCAGTGTGGCAGCCCACTGCTCCTAACTAGGATGGGTCAAAATGCAGAGGAATACTTTCCCTAAGGGGATTAATAAAAACTAACTAACTAAGTAGACCTACATAACTAACATATATGTGACCATGAAAACAAGTTAATATACTGTATGTAAGTAGACCTCCATAACTAACATATATGTGACATGAAAACAAGTTAATATATGTAAGTAGACCTCCGTAACTAACATATATGTGACCATGAAAATAAGTTAATATATGTAAGTAGACCTCCATAACTAACATATATGTGTGACCATGAAAACAAGTTAATATATGTAAGTAGACCTCCATAACTAACATAACAAGATAATATATGTAACATATATATGTGACCATGAAAACAAGTTAATATATGTAAGTAGACCTCCATAACTAACATATATGTGACCGTGAAAACAAGTTAATATATGTAAGTAGACCTCCATAACTAACATATATGTGTGACCATGAAAACAAGTTAATATATGTAAGTAGACCTCCATAACTAACATATATGTGACCATGAAAACAAGTTAATATATGTAAGTAGACCTCCATAACTAACATATATGTGACCATGAAAACAAGTTAATATATGTAAGTAGACCTACATAACTAACATATATGTGACCATGAAAACAAGTTAATATATGTAAGTAGACCTCCATAACTAACATATATGTGACCATGAAAACAAGTTAATATATGTAAGTAGACCTCCATAACTAACATATATGTGACCATGAAAACAAGTTAATATATGTAAGTAGACCTCCATAACTAACATATATATGTGACCATGAAAACAAGTTAATATATGTAAGTAGACTTCCATAACTAACATATATATGTGACCGTGAAAACAAGTTAATATATGTAAGTAGACCTCCATAACTAACATATATGTGACCGTGAAAACAAGTTAATATATGTAAGTAGACCTCCATAACTAACATATATATGTGACCATGAAAACAAGTTAATATATGTAAGTAGACCTCCATAACTAACATATATGTGACCGTGAAAACAAGTTAATATATGTAAGTAGACCTCCATAACTAACATATATATGTGACCATGAAAACAAGTTAATATATGTAGAAGTAGACCTCCATAACAACATATATGTGTGACACGTGAAAACAAGATAATATGAAGTAGACCTCCATAACTAACATATATAATGTGACCATGAAAACAAGTTAATATATGTAAGTAGACCTCCATAACTAACATATATGTGACCATGAAAACAAGTTAATATATGTAAGTAGACCTCCATAACTAACATATATGTGACCATGAAAACAAGTTAATATATGTAAGTAGACCTCCATAACTAACATATATGTGACCATGAAAACAAGTTAATATATGTAAGTAGACCTCCATAACTAACATATATGGGTGATACAAGCATTCTATGTCGCCTTTAACTAACAGGGATAACTAACGTGATAACTCAAAGTAATAACTCACAGCGTTAACTAACCGTGTTAACTCACAGTGTTAACTAACATTTTTAACTCACAGGTGATAACTCACAGTGTTAACTAACAGTGATAACTCACAGATGATAACTAACATTTTTAACTCACAGGTGATAACTCACAGTGTTAACTAACAGTGATAACTCACAGATGATAACTAACATTTTTAACTCACAGGTGATAACTAACAGTGTTAACTAACAGTGATAACTCACAGTGATAACTCACAGTGTTAACTAACAGTTAAAAACTAACAGTGTTAACGCACAGTGATAACTAACAGTGATAACTAACATTGTTAACTAACAGTTAAAGGCTAACAGTGTTTACTTACAGTGATAACTAACAGTGATAACGAACAGTGTTAACTAACAGTGATAACTAACAATGATAACTAACAGTTAAAAGCTAACAGTGTTAACTCACAGTGATAACTAACAGTGTTAACTCACAGTGATAACTAACAATTTACTGTGTCTTCAGTTTATGTAGAATAGAACTAAATCATCATCACTCAATTATAACAATAACCGTTATTACCCTTAATCCATGTGTATGTACTTTTACTACTAATAATATCACTACAATAATGTTACATTAGATTTTTACTTTTGAACTTTAAAGTGGTGAAGACATGTATGTAAACACACTGTTTGTGTGTGTGTGTGTGTGTGTGTGTGCATGTATGTGTGCGGGTATTACTAATGTTGTGGGGACCTAAAACTGTTTACACAGTCACATTATGGGGACTTGTCTTCCTTGTGGGGACAAAAATCAAGTCCCCACAATGTAAATGACTACATTTTAAGGTGAAGATATGTTTTAAGGTTAGGTTGAGTTTAGGGTTAGGGTAAGGTTAGAATTAGGCCAGTAGTAATTGTGGTTAAGGTTAGAGTAAGTCTCCAGGAAATTAATGTAAGTCAATGCAATGTCCCCTCAAGTCATGAATGTCCAACTGTGTGTGTGTGTGTGTGTGTGTGTGTGCAGGTTTTAACTGGATGGTCGGGGTGATGAAGAGAATCATCGCTGAAGCCACAGGAACAAAAAGTGAAACTAAGACACCACCACTGCTAGAGTTCTCTGCACCAGACTGTATGAAGGTACAGCTGTGTGTGTGTGAATGAGTGAGTGAGTGTGTGAGTGAGTGAGGGATTAATATTCACAATCAAATGTAAAGTGTCTCTAACTATTGGTGTGTGTCACATTCATTTATTCATGTGTTGAATGTTTGGCCCTCAGTTGATGGACGAGATGCCGTCTCCTAGGTTACTGGGGACTCACCTTCATCCTGACAACATCCCAAATTCCTTCAAAGAAAAGAAAACCAAGGTAAACGACCTCATGTGCTCCGCCCTCTTCTTCTTCACCATGGCGACTGAAAGAGCATGAAGCTTGTCATTGTTGTTGTTGGCAGATGTTGGTGGTCTTCAGGAATCCTAAGGACACTCTGGTTTCCTTCTTTCACTTCACCAATAATAATCCCGTCCTGCCGTCAGGACAGTCCTGGGAATCTTTCTACTCTCACTTCCTGAATGGAGACGGTGAGTAAACCATCATCATCATTATATATGATGTTTAAACGTATAAATGTGATTTATTTTTCTGATGATCTCACACTGCATGTAACATTAACAAAGCAACAGACCCACAATGCAGTTCAGCAGCATGTGTTAATGACACTGTGTGTGTGTGTAGTTCCTTGGGGATCATACTTTGAGCACGCTTTAGCGTGGGAGAAGAGGATGAACGACCCTAACGTCATGGTGGTCACGTACGAGGAGCTGAAGCAGGTACAGTACCTCGAGTCTCTGGACGATCCTCACTCATGTTGTTGCAGGAATAAAAAAAGTCTGTGATTCTTCTTCCTGTCGTGTAGGACCTGAGTGACAACATCCGTCAGATCTCCCGTTTCTTTGGTTTCAGCCTGACGGAGGCTCAGGTTCAACAGGTCGCAGAGCAGAGCACCTTCACCGCCATGAAGGAACACGCCACCAACTCCCATGGCAACATAGGAAAAGTCATCTTCAGAAAAGGTTCCTGAAAATCTGTCAATGTCTAAGTGTTCACATGTTTACTGGAGCTCAGGCCGTAGTCTGACTAAGTGTTCACATGTTTACTGGAGCTCAGGCCGTAGTCTGACTAAGTGTTCACATGTTTACTGGAGCTCAGGTCTGACTTACATGTTTACTGAGTCTGTTCACATGTTTACTGGAGCTCAGGTCAGTCTGACTAAGTGTTCACATGTTTTGAGACTGGGCTCAGGTCATAGTCTGACTAAGTGTTCACATGTTTACTGGAGCTCAGGCCGTAGTCTGACAAAGTGTTCACATGTTGACTGGAGCTCAGGCCGTAGTCTTACTAAGTGTTTATATGTTTACTGGAGCTCAGGCTGTAGTCTGACTAAGTGTTCACATGTTTACTGGAGCTCAGGCCGTAGTCTTACTAAGTGTTTATATGTTTACTGGAGCTCAGGCTGTAGTCTGACTAAGTGTTCACATGTTTACTGGAGCTCAGGTGGTAGTCTGACTAAGTGTTCACATGTTTACTGGAGCTCAGGTCGTAGTCTGACTAAGTGTTCACATGTTTACTGGAGCTCAGGCCATGGTCTGACTAAGTGTTCACATGTTTACTGGATGTCCAGATTTTTACTGGCTGATCCTTTCAGCTCAATACTCCCTTCTGGAAAGGGTAACCAGAACAAGTATGGCGGTACAACTTGACTTTCTTTCTGAAGGTTTGTTCACAGTTAGCGGTAGCTAGACAGCAGTTAAAAAGCAGTTAGACAGCTGTCAGTTAGTAATTAGACAGCAGTCTGTTAGAAGTTAGACAGTTAGTTGTTACTTAGACAGCAGTCCGTTAGAAGTTAGTTAGCTTGTAAAACCGACAAGTCGCACAGGTTCTGATGATAGATAGCTTTACATGCACAAAAGTAATATATAACAAAAAAGGTATTTGACAATGCACCTTAAGGGCAATTTAAAGGCAACAGTGCTTTGATACCAATTACAACAATAAACAGATAAATAGAATGATAGCTTTGTCTGCTAGGAAGTTCTTCACCTCCCACTTGACCTAAGTAGGCCACAACGACTAAAAATTTTACCTTTCAAAAATACATGGGTACATGCTACATTCCTGGGTACGAACGTGTTACACACAATATGAATAACAGATACAAGTGAAAAAAAAAGGTTTCACCGTCCATGAACATATTGTCATGGTGGCATCCTTTACCGAAACACACCACCAACCTCCTGACATACTCATGGAGGATAGCGGATCCTTTTCCGAGATGGGTCTTGATCCTTTTCCGAAACACACCACCAGCCTCACGTGGAGGGTGGTGGAGGGGGGTCTTGATCCTTGACGAAACACACCACGTGATGGGGATTTCTGGATGGATCCAGAAACCATCATGTGGTGGGGAATCTATTTATGTTCCTCCACTGGTAACAGAACCACCAGCCTCCTGACATCTCTGTGAAGAGATGAGGCTTGAGGTAAAAGCCTCCTGCTCTCAGGATCTCCTCCACTCCCCTAGTATCTCATCTAAGTGCTGTGAATCATTGTGGGACACAAGAAGATCATCAACGTAAGCGTCCTCTTTGATAACTCTCCTCTCCTACATCATGTCGGCAAATTGGGGTAACTTCGCAGTCTCCCGCATGGCCACTTGTGCAATGCACCCAGCAGGTTTGTCTCCCATGTTCACTCTTACAACGGCGTAATCCTCATTTCATCAGAAGGAGAGTCTCTCCACAGGAATCAGTGCACATGGACTTCTTGTTCCTCTAGCCACACCAGATTGTACATCTTGGTGATGTCGCCAATTGCGGCGTTTCTACCTTCCCTGAATCGGAGGAGTACTGCTCTGATAGAACTGAGTACGTCTGGACCTTTGAGCAAAATACTATTTAAGCTCACTCCTCTGAATTCTTGGCTACCATTCCAGAAAAGGCGCACTGGTCTAGTTACAGAATGGGGGTTCGGTGCGATCAGGTGACTCACCCACCACACAGTGACTGCGGCTCCTCTTTTCACCATCTCGTGGATCTGCCTCGTGTAGGCTTCTTTCCAAAGGGGATCTCTTGTGAGTTGTTTCCCAGTCCTCAGGAATGTTGTTTCCACAGCCTTCCTGTTGTTAGGAAGAGATGCTGGGTCTTCCTTCCAGGAGTACTTTGCGTCTCAGTGCGGCTGGTTACTGTGGTCAGTTAGGGTCATCTCCTTCCCTCCCGGTGGGCACTTTCCACAACAGCATCCTCCGCAGGCAGGGTTACAGGCAGCACCGATGCTGTCCCATCTCAGCCATTCGAGGATCTCTTTATTATTATTTCCTTAAGTACTGTTTGGTCACCCTTACTTTTTCAACAAGACCAGGGTTTACCGAACCAAATTACTGATCTCTTGCAATTTATTCGGGGCTAGGGGTCTTTCTTCAGCGCCGATTAGTAGAGCGATGCTTTCTGGGCAAGCCAGCTCCCCCGGTTCAACTCCCGAGAAGAACTTCTCCAAGTGCTCTGATGTCACTACTTGACCCACCCTAGCGATGGTGTCCAACCCATAGCAGGTCATTTGGCGAAGCCTCAAAGTCCCTTGTGAAGTCCAGACTTTTATTGTTACAAGATAGATTTTCGTTTGTATTATCTCTTTGAATGTCTTTACTCCATGCAAGGCAATTAAGACTGGTTCACCAGTCAATCCGAGCTTCTCTGCAGCTTGGTGTGTTATGTAATTTGCGTCTGAGGCAAGATCGAGCATAGCTCCGATGCTGTCTCCCCTCTTAGTCGTGACGAACATAAGCACCATGAGGATAGGGCGTTTTGGCTTAGCTTTGTTTAGCTTCAGAGGAACAGTGGAGCCTCCTGTTCCTCTGTAGAACCGTGAGGTTTCCCCTTATTCGCGGTAGCCTTAGGGCAGAGAAAATAGCGGTGATCTGCCGGACCATTTTTACACCTGACATTTTTACAGATGAACCTTGTAGTGCAGGAACTGTCAGCCTTGTGGTTATCCAGGCATTTTTTGCATGATTTTGCTTTTTCTACTAGGACCTTTCTTTCTGACAGGGAGGCTTTCCTAAATGTTTCACATGCTCTAGTGAACACCTTCCTCTCTCTCTTGCAATGAGCTGACTTCTCACGGTAATTGGGGGCGGCCCTTGATTTGCTGGGCAAAAGCGCCTTTCTTCCAAGCATCTTCTTTTGGCTTTGCAAAAACAGTAGGAGCTTCCTGATACTAGTCATGTTGTCAGGGAGACAGCCCTCTAAAGTCTGCATCGCTACAGGGTTATTCATAGCTTCCTCCCACCCCAAGTTTGTTAGGTCCCTTGCCGCTCTCTCTAATACCAAGATCAACACTAACGTATCACTAGATTGAGGATCTTTCACAATTGGTCTGGTATATAATCCCAATATGATTTTGTCTACTGTGGCTGCTATATCACCGTAGCAGCTCTCTTGTTGTGAGGCTTGGAGGCTGAGTAAAGCTGACAGTGGGTCCGTAATTAGGTTGTTGAGGCTGTTGAGGAGGTTGATGAGGGGGACTGGTGCCAGCTATGGTGCCCTGCCTGATAGCTGAGTGGGTGTGAACAGGTGAAGTGGTACCAGTATGGGTAGAGATGTAATGATATGAAAATTTCATATCACGGTTATTGTGACCAAAATTATCACGGTTATCAATATTATCACGGCATTGTTAGATGTGTTCAAAATGTTCACAAAGTACTGAACACACACACTGAAATCTTTTAACAAAGATAAAAAAATATATTTTATATTATATGATGATTATTATTATTATTATTATTAATAATTATCATCACACACACACACACACACAGGTCCTCACTCTGTGTTGGATAATAATTAAGTAGCAGCGGTCGTAAACAGCATGAAAATAAAATAAAAAACACAGAAACAAACACATTTTGCTCTGCTACGGTACGTGTCGTCTGCACACTACTCGCTTTCGCTGATAGCTCCCAATAACATGTATTTTTACAGGAGTAACGTTAGGTAACACTTAACTTAGGTTTCCTTTATTGAGAAAATAGGAACGTTTTACAGACAAACCATGACATTTCCCACTATTCCCACACCAGTTTTTGTTGACTTTACACTCGCTGAAAAGTTGTGTGTGGTGGTCACGGAGATGGCTCATCAAATTGAAAGAATTTCCCCCCTTCGCGGAGTTTTTTTTTTTTTGCATTTTCTGCACAAGGGTTGATTGTCTTCAATTATTTTACCGTCAACATCCTTTAAAATACAAAATATGCCCAGACTTCTGATCTTGTTTTTTTACTGGGGGGAAATCTCTGGAGCGCAGGTGGCTTCAGCCGTGTTGTGTCCACGACAGACAGTGGAAACTGCGCATGCGTACCCGCTTCTGAGCGAGTGCCGTTCAGGTGCTACTGCTTCTCCAGGAAATGAGCAGTATCACTGAGTTTTTCGGTAATCAGTTGTGGTAATCAATCACGGTTTTAACGATAGTTAAAATTTTACCGTGGTTTATCGTCATACCGGTAATCGTTACATCCCTAAGTATGGGTTACAGGTCCAGTGAAAATAGTGTGCTCACTCTCTCCGTCCTCTTCCTCTTCATTTTTCACATTACTGTCTTCGTCATTGTGTTTGTATTCCATGGGGAATTGCGTTCGTTTCTCGATGCCCACTAATGTTAAAAGGAGTCTCCATGGGGGGCGCTCGTGTGCAGTGATGGAGTAAGTCGTGTTTGTTTGAGCTCCGTGTTTCTCACCACATATCTATTAAACTAAAACTCCGCACCTCAGCGCTTTTGCAACATTTTGATGTGTGAGTTGTTAAAAGCTTGATCTCAACTCAAGATGCCAAGAAAAGAGGAAGGCCAAAGTCACAAGTCAACAACTTGCCAAGGCAACGCTAGCAGCGACACCATATTGGCTGCTATTGCTAAGCAGGGCACCGAACTTTCTAAAGTTTGTGGTCTCGTGGATGACTTGAAAAAAATCTATGGAGGGGCGACTCGACTCCATTGAAGAATGCCTATCTAATCTGCAAAAAGATCACCAGGAGGTGCGACAGTGTTTGGGCGACATTGACGAAGGCTTAACATCCACTGACACTCGCATCACGGCCCTGGAGGCCACCTGTGGTGAGCTACAGGCTAGCAATGCTAAGCTAAAATCTAAGCTGGTCGATCTGGAGGGGCGATCTTGTCGGCAGAATATCCGCATCGTTGGTATCCCAGAGGGGGAAGAGAAGGGGCATCCCTCCAAATTCGTCAGTGGGCTAATTCCGAAGATATTCGGCCAGGAAAACTTTGCCAAGCCGCTAAAAGTGGACCAGGCACATCGACTCTCCAACGCACATTCTAAACCATCGGATAGACCCCGGGTCATCATCGGGAAACTTCATAACTACGCTGATTTGGGGAAGATCTTTCGACTCGGCCGACATTTGGACCGCTGAATTTTCAGGAGAAGAGAGTGCACATCTTTCCTGATTATCCACCCGAGGTCTCCGCCCAGCGCTTCTCTTACAACGACGTGAAGAAGAAGCTGAAAGATGTCGGGGCAGAGTGCTCATTCCACTTCCCAGCAAAGCTCTGTCAGCACATTCAACTCGGCGGCTGATGCTGAACGGTTTGCTAGTTCGCTGCCTGCTAAAACTTAATCTATTAACATATGTCCCATTGTTTGGCACAGCTGTTAGTATGGTCCAAGTTTATGTTTACTGATTTATATTTTTGAAATTGTTCACTGGCATGTTTACATATTTTTCCATGTTGGTGCAGTGCCTTTATTTATCTTCTACAGTTGTGTATTATGATGGCAGGTTAGTCGTACACCATACGTTCTGTTTATATAAGTATTTTCACAGTATTTTTTATCTTTTTGTATTTTCCTTGTCTTGTCTTGCCAGACAACAGCTTATTCCATGTCAGATTCCATTTGTATTCTTTACTCAGTTAGATGCAGGCTGATAGCACTTCTAGATCAGATTAGAGTTCCATCACCTTCACGTCCTTGAATTGCAGAGGTATGGGTAAAGCTTTAAAAAAGGGGGAAGGTCTTCTCACAACTAAAATCCATTTCTTCTGACATTGTTCTTTTGCAGGAGACCCATGTTTGTCCTTCTGATCAGAGACGATTAAGATCACAGTGGATATCGAATGTTTATCAACCTACGTTCTCTTCTAAGGCTCGAGGGGTTGCCATCCTCATTCGCAAAACTGTTCCATTTGTGTTTACATCCATGACGGTGGATCCAGGTGGGAGATTTGTTCTTGTAGTGGGCTCTATTAATTAATTTCCATTAGCACTACTTAATATTTATGCCCCAAACTTCGACTGCCCAGACTTTTTCCAAAGAATTTTCAATCTCTTTTGCCAATTACACCAATTGCAATATAATAATTGGGGGGGGACTTCAATTGTTATCTTAACTCTGTTTTGGACAGGTCGTCTTCAAAAACGCCCTCTGCTTTAAAATCTATTCCCGTGCTTAACAACTTAATTAAACAATTAGACTTGGTAGACATTTGGAGATTGCAGCATCCTTCAGAAAGACGCTACTCTTTTTTTTCACCTGTCCACGGTAACTTTACCAGAATAGATTATTTCCTTGTAGATTCCAAATTAACTGCTCACATATCCAGTTCTATGTATCATAATATTATTATATCGGATCATGCCCCTCTAACAATGAATATTAATTTTAAACTACCAGCTCGAACTTATAATTGGAAATTTAACCCCTCATTAAACACAGACAAATCTTTTATTGAATACATATCAAACAGGATTTCTGATTTTATCCTTACTAATGACAATGGTACAGTCTCAGACTCAACTTTATGGGAAACATTTAAAGTTGTAATTCGTGGATATATTATTTCATATCAATCCAATCAGAAGAGGGCTAGGCGTAAACCAGGGGTCACCAACCTTTTTGAGACCGAGAGCTACCAGAAGGTTAGAGAATAATATGGAGGGCTACCATATTAACATTTTATGCAGTTTACCATTTAAATGATAAATATTATGCATTCAATTGCATACACATTAATTCCAGTGCTTACTCCTAATGATTATCACAGTTTTTATAAACAATATCAAGGACATTTTACTCAGTGATCATATGGATACATACAAGTGAGGTGAAGTGAAATGAGCCCGCGGGCACCTCGTTGGCTGCTCGCGGGCTACCAGGTGCCCGCGGGCACCACGTTGGTGACCACTGGCGTAAACGCTTCCTGGAAATTGAATTGGAATTGGATTTGCTTGAGCGTGATTATTTGAATACAAAATCCGATGATACCCTGAATGCAATGTTAAAGCTAAAATATGAATACAACAAGTCAAATCCAAATCAAATGCTACAGTTGATGACATTAAGGAGTTTTTGAGCCCAAAATTGTGCAATGAAGCCCGCCAGGAATTGGACTCTGAATTCACATTGGATGAAATAAGATCCGCTATTCGTTAATTTCCCACTGGGAAGGCATGTGGTCCAGATGGCTTCAGAATTGAGTTTTATAAGGCTAACATAGATATAATCTCACCCCTGTTATTGCGTATGGTAAACTGCTCACTGAAGGACAACATCTTTCCTAACTCTATCTATGATGCAAATATCTGCCTGCTTTTAAAAAAAGATAGGGATGATACTCAAGTTTCCTCCTATCGCCCTCTGAGCCTGTTAACTAGCGATCAGAAGATAATTGCTAAAGTTCTTAGTTATAGGTTATCGAAACACATTCTTAACTTGATACATCCTGACCAAACGGGATTCATTCCTGAACGGTACCCAGTCTCTAATACTCGACGCCTATTAAATATTATGTAGCAGTCTGCGGTAATATCATTAGATGCACAACAGGCCTTCGATCAAACTGAGTGGAAGTTTATGTTTGGGGCTCTCAAAAAATTGGGATTTGGAGAAAAATTTATTGCAATACTAAAACTACTTTAGTATTTTTAGTTTTTAAGTTTAATTGGAGATGTTTTCTCTCCAATTATTTTTATTTTTTTATTTTATTATTTTTATGTATGTAGCACTTTGAGATTGTTTGTTCAATATAAAGTGCATTGCAAATAAAATTCATTATTATTATTATTATTATTATTATTATTACTTTATGCTCAGCCCAAATCTTCCATTTTGACCAACTATGATAAGTCGACTCCTTTCAATTTATATCGAGGGACAAGACAAGGCTGTTGCCTCTCTCCTGTGCTGTTTGCCTTGGCGTTAGAGCCATTAGAGCCCTGGCCATAGCTATTAGATCAAATCCCCAAATAAGTGGAATAGATTGTGGAAATATAATTTCAAAGATAGGCCTATACGCTGATGACGTGGTTTTGACTCTATCAAACATTGTGAGCTCGCTGACACCCCTTCTGGATCTCATTAAACAGTTTGGTAATCTTTCTGGATTCGCCATCAATTATGACACGAGTGTGTGATGATCTTGGTGCAGACTTTTTGAAAAACCTGCCCTTTAAAATATGTGCTGATTATTTCACTTATCTTGGTATTAATGTGACTAGGGATTCCAAGTCCTTGTTAAAACATAATTATTTAAACCTGATTGACAAACTGAAAAGCAAAATAAACAATTGGAGGCTTTTACCTTTATTGCTGATTGGACGGATTAATATTATCAAAATGACTATACTTCCTAAATTCCTATATTTCTTACATCTGTGTTTTTTAAGACTGTTGACTCAATCATTTTACCGTTTATCTGGGCTTACAAGACTCCTCGCATAAGCAAGTCTCACCTTTGAAAACCCAAGGCAGATGGAGGTCTTGCTCTCCCAGTGTTAAGACATTATTATTGGGCATGTAATGCCAGAAATTTGATTTTTTGGAATCAGTCTTTGTCACATGACAAACAAAACAGTTCACCTGCCCCCTCGTGGCCATTAATTGAATTGAACAAAACTTTAGCTTGTCTCTGTGCCTCACTCCTGGCTATTTTGTTTTCTAAGATCACACCTCAGTTAAAAGACTTGAAAGTTGACTTCGTAATGAGAAACACTTTTAAAATATTAAAACAGATTAAGAATATGCTCAATATCTCAGAACACTCTCACGTTCACACTCCTATATGTCATAATCCAAATTTCCGACCAGGACAGATGGACCCTGTATTTGGGGAGTGGGCTCAGAAAGGTCTGTGTACCATTAAACATTTGTACTTGAATGGGAGGTTTGCGTCGTTTTCCCAGTTGTAGGCAGAGTTCAATTTACAGAATTCCCACCTGTTTAGATATTTCCAAATTAGGAACTTTGTCAGGCAGTCGTTTCCACATTTTGAGCTTCTTCCAAAACAACATAGCTTTTATCAAATTCTGAAGAGGTCTCCCACCTCAAATATTTAATTTCTTTGCTTGTTGACTTGTTTTATGTGGCAACCCCATCTTTGCATCTTAAAGAATTGTGGGAATTCGGACCTCTGTGAGAATATTTCTGATGACTTGTGGGCGATGGCGTCGTCTAGGATCAAACTCTGCTCTATAAACGCCAGACTTCAGCTCATTCAATTTAAAGTGATTCACAGGTTGGACTATTCTAAAACTAGACTCAATAGAATCTTTCCTTCCGTTTCCTCCTCATGTGACAGATGTTCAAACAGCGACGGAACTTTAATGATATGGTTTCTCTTTTGTATCTTGAGGAAATTAGATCCTCTCTTTGCAACTCTCACAACACATTTATTAAGATCTTTTGGATGCTATTAAAAAGGACACCGTCTGATTGTTGGACTCAATTGAACTAATTTCCAAGAGGATTGATGTGGACTCTATGACCTTTCTTGCACTGGCGAACGACTGAGCTGTAATTTGTGATCTGACTTGTGTACAGTTTTTTTCTCTTTTCCTTTTCCTGGCATTATATTTTACTTTTATTTTTATTTGTTGATTTATTTATATTTTTTTGTGTGTGTGTTTTTGTCATTCATCTTTCATTCATCGACAAAAATATCATGGTCGTTTTCCAACCTGCCAACTCTTGCGACAATTGTCCTGTACCTAGACGACCAGCGTTGACATTAAGGAGGTTAATATGCGTTGTTAGGCTCCGCTGCGCATTTGATCACTTCCGTTGTAGGTCTTCCAGATCTGGATTGTCGTCTGCCATTTTTCTTCTTTGAACTCCCGACTCTCTCCAGAATTGGAATTGTTCAAAGGATTTCACTCTTTCAAAAAGTGTGGTTCGCTGCCAATGACTTGTTCAAAGGATTCAGTTCTTTGCAAACAACTCTGAATGGCACACGAATGACCACGCCCCCAGCTGTCGGCGTCACAACGTCACAGTCCATGAGGTTCTTTCTTGGCACTGTTAGAAGAGCTCTGTATTCCTTGTGCAATCTTCACAGCCTTCCTCACGGCTGCGGTACTTCCTTTAACCCTTCAACGGCTCCGTTAGCTTCTTGCTCCGGCTCCTCCGTTTTAGTGATTCACGACTGCTTCGCCAGTACTTCCGTCCTGGTACATCGCGATCGCTGTCCTCCGCTCGGCAGTCCGTACTCTACAGACACGGCGCCGACAGCAGATTTACGACTGTCCAGATTTTTACTGGCTGATCCGTTCAGCTCAATACTCCCTTCTGGAAAGAGTAACCAGAACAAGTACGCCGTGTACAACTCGACTTTCTTTCTGAAGGTTTATTCCACATACACAGTTAGCGGTAGCTAGACAGCAGTTAAACAGCAGTTAGACAGCAGTCAGTTAGTAGTTAGCAGTCCGTTAAAAGTTAGACAGTTCGTAGTTACTTAGACAGCAGTCCTGTAAAACCGACAAGTCGTACAGGTTTTGATGATAGATAGCTTTATTAGCACGCACAAAAGTAATATATAACAAAAAAGGGCACGCACGCGCTCGCACACGCACACACACAGTGTACTTTCACTGAAGTGACCTCTAGTGGCAGAAAGTTACATGTTGTGCCTTTAAATTGTTTTTTGTCTGGAACTTTTATTTATTTCACATCAAGGCAACATTTTTAATCACTGGGAATGAATGGATGAATGAACAAATGAATGAATGAATGAATGAATGAATGAAAGGATTCATCACCTGTGACACATGTTTGTACTTGTGTCACAGGTGAAGTCGGAGACTGGAGGAACCATTTCACACCTGAGCAGAGCCGGGACATGGACCAGGTCTTTGACAAACACCTGGGAGGAACCAGGCTGGGAGTCAGACTCAACTACCAGCTGCACTGTCAGGAGGACGCAAGGACAGAGAAGAGGGAATGAGGAAGGAAGCAAGCAAGGAAGGAAGAGTCAGTAGGACATGTCCTTCAGTTGTTCTATCATGATTTAGTTCTTCAGTGTCTTCAATGTTTCTAAAGAAGCTGAAACTAAACATCAGGACGTTAACTCTTCAAATCAAAGAAAACGTTGTTCCTGTTTGAAAACGGCAGCTAATGTGATTCTGAAAATAAACGTTTCTGTCTCACCTTTCTGTCTCCATCTATTCTGCTCAGCACTGAGACACTGACACTGAGACACAGACACACAGACATAAACACTGAGACACTGACACTGAGACACAGACACACAGACACAGACACATAGACATAAACACTGAGACATAAACACCTGAGACACAGAGACACAGAGACACTGAGACATAAACACTGAGACTGAGACACGACATACAGACATACAGACATACAGACACAGACACAGAGACATAAACACTGAGACACTGACACTTGAGACACAGACACACAGACACAGACATAAACACTGAGACACAGAGACACAGACACAGAGACACAGACACAGACACAGAGACACAGACACTGAGACATAAACACTGAGACTGAGACACATACAGACATACAGACATACAGACACAGAGACAGACACAGAGACTGAGACACAGAGACACAGACACAGACAGACACTGAGACACAAACACTGAGACGACACTGAGACTGAGACACACATAGACATACAGACACAGACATACAGACACAGAGACACAGACACAGAGACACAGACACAGAGACATAAACACTGAGACATAAACACTGAGACAGAGACACAGACACTGAGACATAAACACTGAGACTGAGACACGGACATACAGACATACAGACACAGACACAGAGGAGACACTGAGACAAACACGGAGACACACAAACACTGAGACACAGAGACACAGACACAGAGACACAGAGACACAGCAGAGACACTGAGACATAAACACTGAGACAGAGACACAGAGCATAAACACTGAGACAGAGACACAGACACTGAGACATAAACACTGAGACTGAGACACTGAGACTGAGACACGGACATACAGACACAGAGACACAGACACTGAGACACTGACACTGAGACACAGACACTGAGACACTGAGACACTGAGACACAGACACTGAGACACTGACACTGAGACACAGACACTGAGACACAGACACTGAGACACAGACACTGAGACACTGAGACTGACACTGAGACACTGAGACACAGAGACACAGAGACACAGACACTGAGACACTGACACTGAGACACTGAGACACTGAGACACAGACACGAGACACTGAGACACTGAGACACTGAGACTGAGACTGAGACACTGAGACACAGGGACACCACAGACACTACACTGACACTGAGACACTGACACTGAGACACAGACACTGACACTGAGACACTGAGACACTGAGACACTGAGACACACTCCTGGCTTCGGTGCGTGGTCAGACTGGCCCAATTTGAAGGATCTCTGCTGCTGGGCTGGTGTTACCCTGGAGTGGGTGGGGTCTGACTGTGAGGCTGTGGAGGTCTCAGAGGAGGTCATATCTGATCCTGACATCTCCTGAATGGTCTGTGGAACACAACATCTACTCCCACGAAGAAATGCTCAAGGTCATCTCCTGGAAGCACAACAACAAAGGCGGCGGCAACAGTGGACTGAGCTGAGACTTCAAGGGAAGACTGCGTGTCTCCCAGCTGCTGACCACTGTCTCACACACTATGTTCAAAAATGTTGCCCTGGATGAGAACATGGTCACATTTGATTTAAAAGTGAGACTACAGGTTCTACCAACTAAAGTGAGCCTCTCCATCTGGTTTCCAGGCAGTCATGCTCCCCCTCACATCTTTAATGGTTGCCATGTTTACATATGTAGGCATGACAGAATTATGGGTTTGATATCAGCAGATATCTCATCTGTGTTCAGGTCTTCCATCGTGCTGTATAAGCGCTCTACCGTAAAGCCTGTGTAATGTTGCCTCAGTGTTTTCTAATGTTACGGCTAACACCCCTGATGATGTTATTGTTGTTCATGAAAAGCACAGAGAGGGGCTCATTCTGGAGGTCGGCTACCTTTGATTCCAGCCTCGAGGAGGCCTTTCTAACCAAAGTGCTCAAATATCAGCAGCTGAAGCAGACCCTCTCTCAGCTCGGCTACAAATGTAAACTTTCAGTCTTTATATACTTCAGATGGCCGGCCTCTCTAAAAGAAGAGCTAAACAGTTAGCGAGGTACTGCTCAGTATCTGCTATTATTGGAGGATGCCTCATGTTTGACCTGTAGGTCGTCATGTATGTAACTGTGTTCAGTCTGAACAACTCCTCATGTCATCTGCACTGACAGTGTTTGTGAAACCCTTGAACTTTTTCTTTATGTGGGCATAAATAAATATTTCAAATGTATACGTATATAGGATGTTGTTTTTTTGTGTTTTGTAGTGTGTATATCTGTATATATCTCTCTATATAGATATAATTATTAGTATTGTTTTTTATTTTTTATTTTATTGTTTTTCACTTTTAAGTAATAGCAGATGGTGGCGGTAATGCACCAAACCGCCATTAAACCTCAGAAGAAGAAGAATCTGTAGGTTTTACTTTGAAAGTTCAGAACGGATGTACAAACTGAGGCTAACAGGGCGCTGCTAACTGAAGCTGTTTGAATGAATGAATGAATGAATGAATGAGAGCGTGTGAGCGTGGGCACCTGCTGCTGTGTTCATACACAGTGATGAAGATGAAGACTCCTTACAGTCACGGTCTCGTCGGTAAGATTAGCTAACGTGACGTGTGTTTGTGTGTGTTGTCTTTGCTAATGCTAATGCTAACAGCGGCGTTGTTCACTATGCTAACGATGCTAACGATGACAGAAGAAACAGATCAACGTTTGTTTGTTTATTCCGACTGAAAATGATTCATTCACTCATTCACAAAGGTCACGACAGCATTATTCATGTGTATATATGTAAAAATAAATACTTGAATCAGAGAAAACTGAATTCCACTCAATTGAATAATAAATTAGATCATTTATATTATTTTAATAAAACACAAAATACAAATCAAATTCAGTGTAATTACAAATCTAAATCAAATTTCTAAAAACATAATGATGGGCTGTTCATATAAATATTTTATATGGAATAAGAAGAATAAAACATTTAAAGGTTAAAATACATCAACAATGATTCCATTATTAATATATTTTTGTTTTTATATGTTTATATGGATATTTTCTGCTTTCTTTGCTCCATAAAACAAAATCATTTAAAATCATCATCACTGATCAATATTCCAAATGGATGATGGAAATAAATGTTGACTTTTGTGTTTGATGACTTCAAACTGATTTATAATTTATCAGATATAAAAGCGTGAGATGATGATGATGATGTTTGTGTTGACTGTTGTGTTGCAGCTGTAGAGTGATGCAGCACAAGTTCTGTTCCAGAGACTCTGGTTCTTTCCTCTTGGACAGGACCGGCCCGGCCTGCGGCGCCGCCAGTGACCCCCTGACCTCCTGTGACCCCCTGACCTCCCGTGACCTCCCGGTTCACTGCCCTTGCTGCGGCGAGCAACAGCGTTTCCACAGCCTGAACTCACTCCGCGTTCACCTGGACTGTCGCCACTCGTACCACTCACCTGACGTGATCTCAGCTGGCTTCAGCATCACCGGAAAACTCCCCGACCCTCTGATGGCGGCGATCCCCTGGTACGACATGAGCCTCCCGACCCGCAGGGGACAGCAGAGTGCAGAGCGGCCACCTCACGTACGCTCCCTCAGCGACAGCAGAGATAGTGGCTACCTGCACTCGTACAGTTCTGTGAGGAGGTGCACACACAGTGTCGGTGTGGGGATGCAGGAGGAGGAGGAAGATGAAGACAGAAATGAAGGAAGAAATGAGGAAGATATCAAAATATCCACAAAAAAATCAGACACAGGCCAACATCTCTTCCTGTTCCCTCCTCTCAGACCACCACCAGACCTGGACCCAGACCTGGACCCAGACCTGGACCCAGACCTGGACCCAGTCCTGGACCCAGTCCTGGACCCAGTCCTGGACCCAGTCCTGAATGTGGTTGGTGCGTTCATCGTGTCTTTTTCCTAAAGTAAACTCTGTCCATCCTTCATCTGATCAATAATCAAGGGATCAGTTTCAATCACTGCTGTGTCTCCTTCACTGTCTCCTTCAGAGCAGAGGTCTTTCTCTGGTGTGGAGACGGCGTGTGCGTGTGCATCGGCGTGTGCGTGTGCAGCAGCAGTGCTGCGGCGGCGGCGTCTGTCCCGCCTCCTGCAGAGACGTCTGTCCACAGTGAGCACAGAGCTGGTTCACACTGACACGGAGCTGCTGTGTGAACGCGCTCACTCTCAACAGCTGATCCAGGAGAGACAGGAAGTGGCCGAGCGGCAGCGCTCACTGAGTCGGCAGGTGGACGTGGCGGTCGTGGTGATCGCCACGCTGAGGGAGCAGATCAACGCCTCGGAGAACGAACTGGAGCGAAGAGAGAGGTGAGGACGACCTGGAGTCTGACACCTGATGATGTCACATGACTCTGACTTCCTTCCTGTTTGGCAGGGAAGTGATCACCATCCAGAAGTTTCTGGAAACAGCAGCTCGACAGGAGACGAGCGGAAAAGTCCGGATCCAGCGTTTCATCGAGAACCTGCTGAGACGCATCGATGTGACTGAGAGACTGGTCGAGTATTACCAGGTCAACACACACACACGGACGGACACACACACACACACACAGTCACACAGAGACAGACACACACACACAGTCACACAGAGACAGACAGAGACAGACACACACACAGTCACACAGAGACAGACAGTCACACAGAGACAGACACACACACAGTCACACAGAGACAGACACACACACAGTCACACAGAGACAGACACACACACAGTCACACAGAGACAGACACACACACAGTCACACAGAGACAGACAGTCACACAGAGACAGACACACACACAGTCACACAGAGACAGACACACAGTCACACAGAGACAGACAGTCACACAGAGACAGACACACACACAGTCACACAGAGACAGACAGTCACACAGAGACAGACACACACACAGTCACACAGAGACAGACAGTCACACAGAGACAGACAGACAGTCACACAGAGACAGACACACACACAGTCACACAGAGACAGACAGTCACACAGAGACAGACACACACACAGTCACACAGAGACAGACAGTCACACAGAGACAGACACACACTAACCTCTGCGTCTCTCTCTCTCTCTTCAGCAGCAAAGTGATAACAGACGTGACAGAATCATAAAAAGCAGGTGAACAAAAACATTGTATCCACTGAATAAAAGACTTGTGTCATAAAATCTCCGTCACATGATCATGTCTTTCTCTCACTGTGTGACTGACGTTAGTAAACCACACACACAGGAGCTGCTGGTCCTGGTCCACAAACTTCAGTTTCACAGTGAGATAAAGATGTCTTTTTGTAAAGAGATTGCACTGAGAATGTTTCTGCTGTGTGTTTCCTGAAGGGGGCGCTCATTGCTCTGTTAGTGCCTCACATAAATCACACCTTCAATAGTATTTGACCCACAAACATGTTCATGTCCTCAGATCAGCTGTTGGTCCACTGTCCTCTGGTTGCCAGGACAACAGAACACACTCCTCCCACTTTAGTGGCCGTCCTTTGTTCTGTAAAGTGGGCGGGGACCAGGAACGCCGGGAACTCCAGGAACTCCGGAAACACCGGGAAAACCGGGAACGTCTGGCTCAGTCGTCCAAACTCTTCTGTCGACCCGAACACAGAGATGACATCTGGAACCACCGGCGCCGCCGATCCACCGGGTACGAGACCTAGAACACACCAGGGTGAGGGGGCGGAGTCAAGGAGTCAACACATTTCACAGTGATTTTATTTCAGTGTGAAAAAGTCTTTCACTGATGAAAGGATGAATATGAACTCACACTTAAAGGTGCAGTACACAGGATTTAATTTTTCTCTTCATTAATGAATAATTCCACAGTAACACACACACGCAAACACACACATAAACACGTGATAATCATGTTTTCATTCACTGAACAAACAGAACATTTAGAGTACATGAATGTCGTCGTCATGGCGGCAGAGTTGCTGGTTCAGTGACAAACAAAGATCTTCTCTGTGGACAGATGCATTAACTACAGCATTATGTTTTTGGTCATGTGACCACTCGTGTTCATTGTGTGTGTGTCAGGGTAAACAGGAAGCTGATGTTTTTTTTTTACTCTCACTGACAGGAAGTGTTAGCTACATTCTGATTGGCCGCTGGTCGTCCAATCATGGCTGAAACAATCAGGAAGAGGAACGTGGATGTTTACAAACGTCACAGACTCTGAGTTAGTTACCATGGCAACATACTCTGTGAACCTAACCTGCTGAGCTTGAAGCAGCTTCTGACACATTCATTCATTTATTCACAGTCGTACCAGAAGTAATGATGTGACTTCATTATTATGACTTTAATATGGTGACTTGACAACCAGCGATGAATCAGTGAATTTTCTGTTACTAAGCAACCAACTGCTTCCTGTTTACACCTGAATGTGATGTCATGTGACGTGTGTTTTTAAATGAAAATCTTTGTTTATATAAATATATATATTTTAGATGATTAATAATAGATGTTGTAATCTTTTATATTGTGTTACTGATTACTGATTAGTTAGTCTGTGAGTCGCTGGAATGTGGTAGAAGAACTTTTATGATTTTTATACTGAGTTTACATGTGAAACACGAAACCAAGAACCAATGCAGAACAAACAGAACCAAGAACCAACGCAGAACCAAGAACCAATGCAGAATCAACACAGAACCGACACAAAACCAACATAAAACCAATGACGCAGAACCAACACAAAACCAATGACGCAGAACCAACACAGAACCAATGCAGAACCAGCAACGCAGAATCAACACACAATCAACGTAGAGCCAAGAACCAATGCAGAACCAAGAACCAACACAGAACCAAGAATCAATGCAGAATCAACGCAGAACCCAGAACCAACGACACACAACCAATGATGCAGTACCAATGCAGAAACCACACAGACCCAATGTAGAACCAATGTAGAACCAATGCAGAATCAACACAGAAACAACAACACAGAATCACCACAGAACCAGTGACGCAGAACCAACACAGAACTGATGCAGAACCAACACAGAATCAACGCAGAGCCAAGAACCAACACAGAACAACGCAGAACCAAGAACCAACGCAGAACAAACAGAACCAAGAACCAATGCAGAACCATGAACCAACGTAGAGCCAAGAACCAATGCAGGACCAAGAACCAATACAGAATCAATGTAGAATCTACATAGAACCAACACAGAGCCAAGAACACAGAATCAGTGACGCAGGACCGACGCAGAATCAACGTAGAACCAAAAACCAATGCAGAACCAATACACAATCAACACAGAACTAAGAATCAGTGCAGAACCAATGCCTGTATCAATGTAGAACCAAGAACCAACGCAGAACCAAGACCCAACGCAGAACAAACAGAACCAAGAACCAATGCAGATTCAACACAGAACCAAGAACCAATGCAGAAACGTAGAACCAAGAATCAACGCAGAACCAAGAATCAACACAGAACCAACGACGCAGAATCAACGTAGAACCAACGCAGCACCAAAAACCAATGTAGAATCAACACAGAACCAACGCAGAACCAATACAGATTCAACACAGAGCCAAGAACCAACACAGAACAACGCTGAATCAATGCAGAACCAAGAACCAAAACAGAATCAACACAGAACATACACAGAACCAAGAACCAATGCAGAACAAATAGGACAAATGCAGAACCAGCACAGAACCAACAGTCAAAACCAATGCAGAATCAACACAGAACGAAGAACCAACACATAATCAACATAGAACCAACGCAGAATCAACAAGAACCAAAGAGAATCAGAACCAACAGAACCAAGAACCAACATAGAGAACCACGAGAACAATACAGAATCATGACGAGGACCAATGCAGAATCAACGCAGAACATACACAGAACCAAGAACCAACACAGAATCAATGTAGAATCTACGTAGAACCAACACAGAGCCAAGAACACAGAATCAGTGACGCAGGACCGACGCAGAATCAACGTAGAACCAAAAACCAATGCAGAACCAATACACAATTAACACAGAACTAAGAATCAGTGCAGAACCAATGCCTGTATCAATGTAGAACCAAGAACCAACGCAGAACCAAGACCCAACGCAGAACAAACAGAACCAAGAACCAATGCAGATTCAACACAGAACCAAGAACCAATGCAGAAACGTAGAACCAAGAATCAACGCAGAACCAAGAATCAACACAGAACCAACGACGCAGAATCAACGTAGAACCAACGCAGCACCAAAAACCAATGTAGAATCAACACAGAACCAACGCAGAACCAAGAATCAACACAGAACCAACGACGCAGAATCAACGTAGAACCAACGCAGCACCAAAAACCAATGTAGAATCAACACAGAACCAACGCAGAACCAATACAGATTCAACACAGAGCCAAGAACCAACACAGAACAACGCTGAATCAATGCAGAACCAAGAACCAAAACAGAACCAACACAGAACATACACAGAACCAAGAACCAATGCAGAACCAGCACAGAACCAACAGTCAAAACCAATGCAGAATCAACACAGAACGAAGAACCAACACATAATCAACATAGAACCAACACAGAACCAAGAACCAACACAGAATCAACGAGAACCAAAGCAGAATCAACATAGAACCCAACAGAACCAAGAACCAACACAGAACCAAGAACCAACGCAGAACCAACGACACAGAATCAATGACGCAAGACCAATGCAGAATCAACGCAGAACATACACAGAACCAAGAACCAACGCAGAATCAATGCAGGGGGTGGAGTAGCTCAGTGGTTAAGACCAGTAGTTTGACTCCACCCCTGGCAGATTGTACTCAATTCCCTTGTCAGTGGCTTTGGATAAAAGTGTCTGCTAAATGACATGTAACACAGGACCAACGACGCAGAACTATCACAGAACCAACACAACTTTATTGGGAAAGTTCAGCCTCATCAATCATCCGTTCAAATCAGACATTCATTCATTCAAGAACTCATCTGGAGTGGAGAGTGTAATGTTGTGTGAGTGGTTTCCATGGCAACGGTTGCTTTCAGTCTGTTTAACTCTGTAAATTAAACACCAAACAACACATCACATAACAGGAAGTGATGTCATACTTTGTGTCTGTGCATGTGTGACAGTGTGTGTCTGTGCATGTGTGACAGTGTGTGTGTGTGTGTGTGAGATAATTTGTGTGTCTGTGTCACGTGCTGAAACAACACCAAAGTATTCACACACACACACAGCAGTAAAGTGACAGGTCAGCTGACCTCTGTGTTTTCTGTGTCTGACTCATGGATGTATTATAAGAACTGGATAGAGCTCCGCCCCCTCTGCCTTGAAGACAATGTTATGGTGGCCACTCCCGGTACTGCAACAACAAATACTCATGGGCCCAAAAAGCAATTTTCCCATTGAGCACAATAGTAAAAGAGACTCCTGTAAAAGTGTCCACAGGACACCCGGAGACATGGACACAGGCATGTATAGATCTTTATATTCTATATTTATAAGTTTTTATATAAGTTTGACATGTGTAAAACCTTCCTAAAGGCCATAAACAGCCCAGAAACATCTGTGACATCACAGCTGTGTACGAGCACAGCAAAGCGCGGTCATGTGACGTCTCTAAGGGAAACTTACGAGTGAAAACTTTATGAGAAATGTGAATAAATTAAGACAATGATGGGTTTTCTTTGACATTTTTTTAAATATTACAACAAAACAGGGCCACACGGTGCTGTAGTGGTTAGCACTCTCGCCTTGCAGCGAGAAGACCCGGGTTTGAGCCCTGTTTGGAACAAGGGCCTTTCTGCATGGAGTTTGCATGTTCTCCCCGTGTGTGCGTGGGTTCTCTCCGGGTTCTCCGGCTTCCTCCCACAGTCCAAAAACATGTGGGGATTAGATAAACTGGACACTCTAAATTGACCATAGGAGTGAGTGTGAGAGTGAATGGTTGTTTGTCTCTATCTGTGTGTGTGGCCCTGCGATGGACTGGCCAACTGTTCAGGGTGTACCCCGCCTATCGCCCCATGTAGCTGAGGTTGGCACAGCACCCTCTGGTGGAGGATAAAGCGGTTAGATGATGACTGACTGACAACAAAACAGAAACTTATTATGATGAACTTATAAAACTGCGTTTAACACGTTATTGTTCCTAATAATATGATTGAGAGTCTGCAGGTTTATTTTAATGTTTTTATGATTATTATATTTACCATACATTGTAATTATAATGATAAGTTAGCTTTATTTATAAACCACCTACAAAAACAGTTGTAGGGTGAGTAACTCCATAGGAATGAACAGAGTCAAAGGGGTGGGGCTCTATCCAGTTCTTATATTTTTTATATTTTTGTTCAGTTTCCTTAGCAAAAGCAATAAAATTGGCTTTGTGAATATGATATTTCCCTAGAATGATCAACAAATGAATTAGGTATAACTCTTTCTGCTTTTTATTTTTGTTATCGTGGAAACCAAACACTACATCTTTCCACAACAAAGAAACCGGGACAGATCTTTCCAAAACGTGTTGTTGCAGAGACACTGGCAGCACAGGTGCATCATTGTTTCTGGACGTATTCCACAGAAACAACAGTTAACACATGTGTCGAGCTTCTACCTGAGGAGATATTGTTTAGCAGGATAAAACCTGTGTATGATTCTGAATAAGACTTTTCTTACTTTATTCGTAGAGAAGGTTCCAGATATTTCCCCAGTTCTGGTTACCAACACACTGAGACCAACAGGGAACCACTGCTAACTCTTTTGGGCTGAATGGAATGTTCCATTGTCATTTACATGTGCAGAAACTAGAATTATGTTCTTATTGAACCAGGTTTTATAAAATGACTTCATGAGCCCATTATTCCAGATGAATATCCAGTTCTTATTACATCCATGGTCTGACGTCACATAACGTCACATTAGCATCGGCAGTCAGGGTTTTTTCTGTAACAGCGCTGAAATGAAGGGGAGCGGACTACATGACCCACAATGCACCAGGTGTAAAGGCGGACGTGTTTGACAGCGGAGCATGAATGAGGCAGTGACACGTGATAATCGCGACACACGAAGCTCGTTTCCGTTCTTTTCTACTTTTATTTGTCCACGTACAAACAATCACGCGTTCATAAAGGAAACACACATACTGATTCATGAAGAAAATGAATGAATGAATGAATATATGAAGGAGCAGAAAACAGCGTTGACACTGACCAATCAACGACAAGAAGAGAGGACAGACAGGAGGTCTCACTCTGTGAGAAGTAAGAAAATCTATAATTGATTATTTTTAAATCATCCAATGAATCGAAAGAGTCAGAGAATCAAATCTGAGTCACGTGATCGCCGTCATCATGGTTTTAACTGTGTGTGTGCGCGCGCGTGGAGTCAGTCATCTCGCCCGTAGATGGCGATAGCGCCCGATCGTCGGCGCTATCGTAGCGGCTAAAGCTAAAGCTAAGCAGCGGCTGTAGCAGAGAGAGCCGCCCGCGCAGAGGATCCTCTTCCCCGGTATGAAGCCTGACTGCAGCGGCGTCATGAGCTCCATCGTCCAGAAAATCGCTCGGCAGGCGCTCGTCACCTTCCGTAGCCCGCCTCGGCCCGCGGAGGACGCCGGGATGTCGTTCGTGGAGAACCTGGGCAAACTGAAGAACCTGATGACGGAAGTGCGAGCCGCGGACCTGAAGCTGGTCCCGCGCAGAGCCGTGGACAGCGCGGCCGGCGTGGCCGCTCCGCAGCGCGGCTGCCCGCACGGCGCGCCCCCGGTCACATACATGCACATCAGCGAGAGCGAGCACTTCAGTATGGGAGTGTTTCTGCTCAAAAGCGGAGCCTCCATCCCGCTGCACGACCACCCGGGGATGCACGGAGTCCTCAAAGTCCTGTACGGTAAAGTCCGGATCAGCTGCTTCGACCGACTGGAGCCGCTGCCCGCCGCTCAGGTGGGCGCTCTGCGGCGCTCCGTGCTCCGCTCCACCGGGGAGTTAACGGAGGAGAGCGGCCCGTGCCTCCTCTCTCCGGACCGGGACAACCTGCACCAGATCGACGCCGTGGACGGACCCTCGGCGTTCATGGACATCCTGGCCCCGCCGTACGACCCGGACGACGGCAGAGACTGTCACTATTACCGAGTGATGATGGACTCTGAGGCGGAGCTCGCGGGGAAGGAGCCGCAGGAAGTGTGGCTCATGGAGGTCTCACAGCCGCCGCACTTCTGGTGCGGAGCAGAACCGTACCCGGGTCCGGAGGTCTGTCTCTGATCCGTAGATCGGGGTCATAGGTCAACTGTGGACTTTATACTTGACCTGAATGTAAATGAGTCATCAGGTGACGTCACAGTCCCTTACCTGCTGCTCAGGCGAAATAAAAGCAGCTGTGCGGATTCATGAGGATCACGTGCTTCTCTGGTATTGATGATTGAGTATTGATCAATAATAACTCCTGCAGATCTTCTGTAGTCAATAGTAATGATTGATTGATGGATGATTGATTGGCTGCTGCTGCTGCAGGTTGGGGTCAGAATCAGAATCTTTGCTCCTTCATCTTCACTTTTCTGTCTCATCATTTGAATTTGAGTCACCATGTGTCAGCGTATTTAGTGCTTAAAGGGTTAGTTTTGCTATTGTCACACTCACAGTGAGCGCCCCCTGCTGCTGAGAACCAGCCTGACACTCGGGTCGTATTCACACCTAATCGTCTCCGCTCGACTCCGCACGATAGCAACGTTCAGCTGCTCTGTTTGCTTTTGATAACGTGTTCCCCTCCTCGCCTGAGGCGGCGCTGCAGCAAGAATGACTGAAGGAGACAACCAATTATTTTAATGCAGGACAACTGGGCTATCGTTCTACACGCGCATGTTTACCCACAATGCCTTGCATTGTAGTCGGCTTCCTGCACTTGGTTCACTTGAAGCGAACCCAGACGTTTGTTTTAGGCGGAGCGGAGTTCCGTTCATTCACATGTCCACAAACGGAAGAGACTTCAGACGCTCACTCTCAGTGAAATCTACCATATCACGTTGATGTCTTTATGTCTCTGTTGGACAGTGTTGACGTCTTTATGTCTCTGTTGGACAGGGTGGATGTGGGACAGCAAAAAAGCTGAACTCCCTTTATTCAGAGGAAACATAAAAAACACTGAATTATTCAGGCGACAAAGCTTCCTCTAAACCAAACACAATGAGTTAACTATTCCCCTGTGGCTAATGCTAAGCTAACTATTTCCCTGTGGGTAATGCTAAGCTTACTATCTCCATGTGGCTCGTGCTAAGCTAACTAGTCCCCTGTTGCTAATGCTAAGCTAACTATCCCCATGTGGCTAATGCTAAGCTTACTATCCCCATGTGGCTAATGCTAAGCTTACTATCCCCATGTGGCTCGTGCTAAGCTAACTATCCCATGTGGCTAATGCTAAGCTAGGTGCTCTCCTGGAGATGAGACTAAGCTATTAACGCTTTGTGTTTTAGCTTTGACTTTTTTCCTTCAGTCATGAAATGAAAAGTTAGCATTGTTTGATGCTAACACACACTCTGACCGTAGGTGAGAGGGTGAGAGGAGGGTGAGAGTGGACACTTGTTTGTGTCCATATGGCCCTGTGATGGACAAGTCACCGGTCTTTCACCTTGTATCAGCAGAGATTGGCACAGTGCCCCCTGTGGCCCTCATGTGGAGGATTAAGTGGTAGTAGATGAATGGATGAATGTTGCTAACACAAGTCAGATGTTTGACACTGATTTTGTTTACTTAAAAAAAACAACTTAATCTTTAACATTCACTGTTTTATCTTTATAACAATAATTATGATTGTTGTTATATCTTTAGAATGTTGTGAAAAATCCACAGTATGGGGTGTGGCCCGCTGGTGGACACTGGAATAACTGCAGATGAGCCACAAACTAAAATTATTGAAATGTTTTTGTTTTTTTTCTTTTAGGTAAGATAATAAAATCTGTCTAATAAAACTATGATCTCTGATTTTTTTTATTCTCTTGATTTATGTTGATGTTGAATTTCACAGGTCATGATGATGATGATGGTGTGGGCGGAGCTTGTGTGATATTAAAGTGAACCAATGATTATTTCCCTAAATAATCATTAATGAGATTTTTGGTCCATGTTTACTTTGATTTCTTTGTTTCGGAGCAAATAAACCAGAACATATTTACTTTTAAGAAGCTGAAAAATCACAGAAACTATTTAATTATTAAAAACACAAGAATCAATGATCAAAATAACAATGACTTTATTATTAGATTCACTGAACTGTGACTGTGAGGAAGCTAAATGGAGCTTGGCCATCATTCATTTCATATGATTTTCCACTGGTGTTCATACTGCAGCCAGCCACCAGGGGGCAATATTTGTGTATTAAACACTGAGCAGAACTTAAATTGGTTTTTAATTTCCATTGACAAGAAACAACAGAGAGAAAAAGTTCTGTAAAAATACAAAATCATCTCTGCTGATGAACACATTATTATGTGTTTGAAGATAAAACCTAAACCTCAGAGATGGTGAGACTTCTTCTGCATCACTTTGTGTTTGTACTGACACAACAACAAACCCACAACTAAACCAACAACAAACCCAGTTAAACCACTCACTCTCCCACACCAAACCTCATAGAGAAAATCACTGCGGTCACTCTGAACGTTGGATTTCAAACACTGAAGTGACAAAATGAGACATTTGAACTTATGGGCTTTGGTGTGGGAGAGTGAGTGGTTTATAAACTTCAGTGATCATGTCTTTTTCTCACTGTCACATGAGAAAAAGATCAGAGACTCAGTTTGTCTCTGTCTCAGTGTGTCTCCGTTTATCCCATTTGTCTCAGTTTGTATTGTTTGTTTCAGTGTGTCCCGTTTGTCCAGTTTGTCTTAGTCTGTCTCAGTTTGACCCGTTTGTCTCAATCTCTGTTTGTCTCCATTTGTCCCGTTTGTCTCAGTTTGTCCCGTTTGTCTCTGTTAGTCTCCGCTTGTCTCAGTTTGTCCAATTTGTCTCAGTTTGTCTCCATTTGTCCTGTTTGTCTACGTTTGTCTCAGTCTACGTTTGTCTCAGTCTACGTTTTTCTCAGTTCCATTTGTCTCATTTGTCCCGTTTGTCTCCATTTGTCCCATTTGTCTTTATCTCCATTTGTCCTGTTTGTCTCAGTGGTCTCAGTTTGTGTCAGTTTGTCTCAGTGGTCTCCGTTCGTCTCTGTTTGTGTCAGTTTGTCTTGTCCCATTTGTTCAGTTTGTCTCCATTTGTCCTGTTTGTCTCAGTGGTCTCCGCTTGTCTCTGCTTGTGTCAGTTTGTCTTCGTTTGTCCCATTTGTCTCTGCTTGTCTCCATTTGTCTCCATTTGTCCTGTTTGTCTCAGTGGTCTCCGTTTGTCTCTGTTTGTCTCTGTTTGTGTCAGTTTTTCTCCATTTGTATCAGTTTGTCCCATTTGTCTCAGTTTGTCCAATTTGTCTCAGCTTGTCTCCGTTTGTCTCTGGGTCTTCAGCTCTGGGCTAGTTGTCCTTCAGGACGTGGTGCTCTTCTTGTCCTTGTGCCTCAGGTGGACCTTCATGTGTCTCCTCCTCTCGTCGCTGCGGGCGAACTTCCTGCCGCAGTGATCGCAGGTGAACGGCTTCTCTCCGGTGTGCGTGCGCACGTGTGTGGTCAGGTGATCGCTGCGGCTGAACTTCCTCATGCAGATGCGACACTGGAAAGGTTTGTGTCCCGTGTGGATGCGCAGGTGTCGGCTCAGCTCGTCGGAGCGTGAGAACCTGCGGTCGCAGCTCTCTGCTGGACACGGGTACGGACGCTGGTGTACCGGAGTCTTACTGGGTCGGTTAGGATACTTCCTGGGTCTGAGGATGGGTCTGAGCGGGAGGTTCTGGTGGCCGGGGAAGGCGGTGGTCACGGCGCCGTCAGAGCAGGGCGACGGCGCGCTGAGTGTGAAGTTCCTGATGGTGCTGAGCGGAGTGAGGGGCGGAGCCATCCGGAGCGACTCCAGCGGGAACGGCAGGGATTTCCTCTCCACGTCTCTCTGGCAGCTCTGTGGATAAAAACCTCCAAAGTCTGGCAGCATGGACAGAAGAGCAGCGCCCTCTACTGACACAGGTTTGTTGGCAGGTGAGCTGTAGGATGGGGGAGGGGCAGGAGGAGGGGCAGGGTGGAAGCTGGAAGACAGGTATCCCCCTGCAGGCTGCTCCAGGTACATATCTCCACTGCAGGAGTAAGAGGAAGGGGGGAGGGGGTGTGGGTGGGGCGGGGCATACATGTGACTAATATCTTGCTGACCGTGCGCCATGGCTCCGCCCTCTGCGTTGATGACGTCACCAGGTGTCGGCAGTGACTCCACAGACGTCTCACTTGTGTACGAGCATCAAGTTTCCCGCTGCTGCGTCAGGTCTGTGTGTGGGAGGAGCACAGGTGTGTCAGGTGTGTGTGGGAGGAGCACAGGTGTGTGTGTAAGGTCTAGGTGGGGTGGGAGGAGTATGGTGTGTGTGTTGTGGGTGTGTGTGGGGGTGGGAGGAGGTGCAAGGTCTGTGTGTGTGTGGGAGTAGGACAGGTGTGTGTCAGGTATGTGTGTGGAGTGAGCACAGGTGTGTGTGTGTGCAAAGTCTGTGTGGTGTGGGAGGAGTACAGGTGCAGGCTGTGGGTGTGTGTGTGGGAGGAGCACAGGTGTGTGGCTGGTGTGTGTGTGTGGGAGGAGCACAGGTGTGTGTCAGATATATGTGTGTGGGAGGAGCACAGGTGTGTGTCAGGTGTGTGTGTGGGAGGAGCACAGGTGTGTGTCAGGAGTTCAACGCATACTTAATGTTTTTTTCTGCCATCCTTGATTTGATCCCTAACCTTTCAAAGGCTTCTCTTGTCACACATTTTGTGTAATCTTCTCAAAACATCGTTCAGATGATCTTCAGACCATGCCACACCAATGCATTCTTGGCCGTGGCAGCCAATCAAACATGACGTTGAGGTCACCAAACAGGAAGTAAGCCAGTTTCTCTGCAACCCTTTAACATATTTTAACCAAACTTGGTACATAGATTCATGACATCATCCTGGGGATGCTGTGTTTAAACTGTTTACTTAATTT
>NW_025321769.1:0-14412 GCF_019176455.1 Solea senegalensis | reverse complement strand
TGTGTGTGTGTGTGTGTGTGTGTGTGTGTGTGTGTGTGTGTGTGTGTGTGAGTGTTGTGTGTGTCAGAGAGAGAGAGAGAGACATCAGTTGACAGTGAGGTTTAACCTCTCTTTGCTTCATGAATATCGCAGCAGCATCACCTTTGGGTATCACTGGGGACACACGGGTTGTGTGTGTGCGTGCGTGTGTGTGTGTGCGTGCGCGTGTGTGAGTGTGTGTGTGAGCATCGCCCTCAGCCGTTGGAGGTGAGAATAGCTAATCCTGAATTAAACGATCTGGCACTTTACAAAATACACAACAATTACACAGATAATTATACGACGACTTCACACTGAGCCCACGGGTCACAATTAACACACACACACACACACACACACACAGTTTCTGAATATTTGATGATAATGATTTGATTGTTAAAAAGTAAAACAACTGAACAATATTCTGTTTATTTATTGTTCTCATGGTCGATGATGTCACACCAGTGTCAGGCTTCTGCGTCGAGAAGCATTGGTAAAGTCGCCGTCACCGTGGCGACGCCTCCATGTTTGTCCCTGATTCTGTAGCTGTGTGTGTGTGTGTGTGTTCAGATGTTACTCACACTAATGATGACCGCAGCTCGTTCCCCTGAGTCAACAGTTAACTACCTCCCTGCGGCCTTTTAACACAACTAATACACACCTACAGGGACTCACAGGTGTGTGTGTGTGTGTGCGTGTGTGCGTGACGTGAAAAAAAAAAAAGTAGTTGTTTTAAAATGGAGTATTTCTTCTTCTATAACAGTTCTGGCTCTTATTTTGAAAGGCCAGGTTGGAAGGAGGACGGCTCGGCGTCTTTTTTAGGTTTTAGCAAAGATAACATAACAACATGTTACACAGCTGTGGTATCACAGTACATCACAGCACATCACAGCACATCACAGCACATCCCAGCACATCACAGTACACCACAGCACACATAGCACATCACAGTACATACATCACAGTACATCACAGCACATCACCGCATCACAGTACATCACAGCACATCACGCACATCACAGTACATCACAGCACATCACATCACACAGTACACCACAGCACATCACCGCACATCACAGTACATCACAGCACATCACAGCACATCACAGTACATCACAGTACATCACAGCACATCATAGCACATCACAGTACATCACAGCACATCACCAAGCATCACAGTACATCACAGCACATCACAGTACATCACAGTACACCACAGCACATCACACATCACAGTACATCACAGCACATCACAGTACATCACAGTACATCACAGCACATCACAGTACATCACAGCACATCACAGTACATCACAGTATATCACAGTAAATCACAGTACATCACAGTAAAATCACAGTATCACAGTAAATTACACATTGTGTACATCACAGTACATCACAGCACATAGTACAGTTATAATACAAATACAAATAAATGTGTGTGCGCTGAAAAACAAATGAACACAATCATCATCAGATTCACGTTCAATGATCGGTGTCATGTGACGTTTGTCTGTAACTGTCGTCTCTCGACCATCTGTACCTGCAGCTCCGCCCCCATCATTAACCAAACCACAGTGATGTCATCAGCAGCTGTTAACACACACACACTGTCTCAAGTACTAATGAAGTCATGTGATACTCAACATGTCACACCAACGAGTCAATCAGGTTCAGCTGTGATCAGTGATTTTAGCTGCAGGGACACAGGAGCTGCTGGTCCTCTGCTGCCTCGTGTGGTCACTTTGTGAGTGAGCGGTTCACACACTTACACAATTTCCTGTTGTAAAGTGTGTGAGATAAAGACGTGATCATGTGACGTAGATATCGTAGACTTAAAGTGACGTGTCTTAAACACGGATTAAATCAGTTTTCCTCGTGTCTTCGCTGAGACGAAAGTGTCATGTGACAGTTCAAGACGTCTGAGATGAAATCTTCTGTTTCCTTTTTAGGTTTTTAATCCCAAATCAGAACCGCTGTGTGTGTGTGTGTGTGTGTGTGTGTGGCAGGTTTTTTCTAAGTGTGTATCACTTGTGAGTCATTTGCACTTGTGTTTCCTCGCTCAGTGAGAAGTGGAGGCGTCGCCTTCTCCTTCACTTGGAGGATGAAAACATGTTGTCGTAACATATTTCGCCGCCGTCGAGCCAAACTCACGCCGACTCACAGGGCGGCCATTGTTTTCAGAGCGCCGTCGTCGTCGCTGCTGTTGTTGTTTGATAAAGTTATTTGCAAGACGGCGTCGCTTTGTTCACACTCACATGTGTGTGTGTTTGTGTGTGTGTGTGAGTGAGACATATGCTGCAGGTCAAAGGTCACACATTGTTTTGGTGAAAGTGAAAATCTATTTTTCAGTTTTTAAATATATTTAAATAATTCTACATAACGTCTGAAGATTAAAAACCATCACAGAGTGAAGAACAGTCTGATCGATACTGATCAATGCTGAACAATGCTGATCAATGCTGAACAATGCTGATCAATGCTAAATGTTGTGGACATGTGAACACAGCTGTTTTTTTCTTAACTCACCACCAGAGGGCAGACTTCTATGTAAACCAATGAAGAAGTGAAAGTCTTAACAAGCGATGCTAACAGTAGCGATGCTAACAGTAGTGATGCTAACAGTAGCTCAGGTAAACACCTTTACCTGGAACAAGCATTAGCATCTTTAAAGTGATGCGGACACCTAGCTACAGTGTTGTTTTTGAAAATGCTAAGTGGCTAAGATCAGTTTATGTTTGCAGCCATGTTGGCTAACACAGAGACTCTGTGTTAGCAGCAGGGGGCGCTCACAGCACAGAGAGAGGCACGGACGGCTAACGTGTCGCTAAACCAGAACTTAACTGGAACAAAACCAGAACTTAACCAAAACTAAACCAGAACTAAACCAGAAGTAATCCAGAACTTAACAGAACTAAATCCTTTGACAGTGTATTGGCGCACGTCGTCGTCAGACGTGTAATTGGCCGCCACGTTCCACACTAATGAGTCTCCATATCACCTACTGTTCCTTTAATATCCGCCAGAGTGTGTGTGTGTGTGTTTAATTTATGCAGGATAAAACTCGACGCCTTCTGCCGAGCTGCTCCGTCTTTCCTTCCACAATAACGTGTTCAACCTTCTGTTCTCCCCTCTCTGTTTCTTCCCCCTCTCTCCCCCTCCCTCCCTCCCTCCCCCTCTCTCCTGGACAACTGTGACTGTTTTAATTCTGACCGCTGATTAGCCTGAATCAGTAAAGTGGTCCATGCTGTGTCCAACAGCGGAGCAGCAGGAGGTATTTAGACTATTTAGTCTTCCATTCATGGAGCTCCAGCCTCTTAATCACCCTTTAATTACAGCCTGTGACCACGAGCGCTGGGGGGGGGGCGTGAGGGGACGCGAGGGGACGAGAGTCTCCGTCTCTTTCTCCTCAGTTGAAGACAAGCAAAAACAACACTAGCTGCGGGAACATGGTGAACGCGTGGTCTCTGCAGAGGCCGTGTGTCGCCGTCGTCCTCGTCCCTGTTTATCACACACTCTCCATACAGGGGGACAGTGAGGACAGAATATTATTCTTTAAAACTGATAGAAAAGTTTCATTCAACTTTTAACAAAAGTTGTTTTTAAGTAGAAAACGCATTTAAAGTTGATTTTAAGTAGAAAACATATTTAAAGTCTTAAATGAAAGTTGTTTTTAAGTAGAAAACTTATTTAAAGTCTTAAATGAAAGTTGTTTTTAAGTAGAAAACTTATTTAAAGTCTTAAATGAAAGTTGTTTTTTTTTTATGTAAGCGTATTTTAAGTCTTAAATAAAAGTTGATTTTAAGTAGAAAACATATTTAAAGTTGATTTTAATTAGAAAACATATTTAAAGTCTTAAATAAAAGTTGATATTAAGTAGAAGACTTATTTAAAGTCTTAAATAAAAGTTGATATTAAGTAGAAAAGGTATTTAGCGTTTAAGCTCTAAAAAGATTTAAAGCTCAAAGAAAAGTTGGTTTCTTAAGTAGAAAACCCATTTAAAGTCTTAAATGAAAGTTGTTTTAAATAGAAAACATTTAAAGTCTTAAATAAAAAGTTGTTTTTAAGTAGAAAACATGGATTTAAAGTCTTAAATAAAAAGCTGATTTTAGAAAACATGTTTAAAGTCTTAAATGAATGCTGTTTTGCAGAAAACGCATTTAAAGTTGATTTTAAGTAGAAAACATATTTAAAGTCTTAAATAAAAGCGATATTAAGTAGAAAACGTATTTAAAGTCTTAAAATGAATGTGTTGCTTTTAAGTGAAACATATTTAAAGTTGATTTTAAGTAGAAAACATTACTTAAAGTCTTAAATGAATGTTGTTTTTAAGTGTGAAAACATATTTAAGTCTTGCCAAAGTTGATATTGCTATAAAACTTCTATTTAAAAGTCTTAAATGAAGTTGGTTTTTTATGTAGAAAACGTTATTTTAAGTCTTAAATAAAAGTTGTTTTAAGTAGAAAACGTGATTTTAAAGTTGATATTAAGTAGAAAACATATTTAAAGTCTTAAATGAATGTTGTTTTTAAGTAGAAAACGTATTTAAAGTCTTAAATGAATGTTGTTTTTAAGTAGAAAACGTATTTAAAGTTGATATTAAGTAGAAAACATATTTAAAGTCTTAAATGAATGTTGTTTTTAAGTAGAAAACGTATTTAAAGTTGATTTTAAGTGTAAATGCTCCTGTGTCGTGAAAGTGCCGAGGAGGAAGTTAAAGTCGGAGCTCTTTCAGCTCACAGATATCAGCGTTACTAATCCTCCTGTTGTGTCGTTCAAAGCGTCAGCGGGAATAACATCACTTCATTGACGAGCCTCAGTCCGTCTTCGTCAATTAGACGTCGGCGGTGACTAATCTGCGGCGCGGCGCTCGAGGCGGTTCGCTCACAGAAAAGCTTGGCGCTTTAATGCCGGCTAATGACGTTATGGGAGGAAAAGCCCCATGCCGCTGGGAACCTGCTAATCCCACTTTGTCCCAGTGCTGGATTTGTTGGGAAGCCCCTCCCCCTCCCCCCTCCCAGTGGCCGATCCCTTTCGTGTTGTGCCGACACAAAGGCCCGCCCCCCCCCCCGTCCACCTCTCACTCTTTAAACACCTCCTCATTTGTCGGACAAAGTATTATTTTCTCCTCAATTAGTGCTGATCACTTCCTCTGTGAAGGTGAGCGGACATTCCTGCACGCCGCCTTCACGCCGCCGCTCATCAACGGCCGCGACAAACTGACGCTTGAAAGACGGCTCGTCGCGTAAACTCCGCCTCCTCCCGTTTGAGTGAAGAAGCAAAACTGAAAACAAAACAAAAAAAAATCCTCCGTGAGACTTTAATTTCACGTCTGTCTTTAACGGTAGGACGCCGCCCCCTCCCTCCCCAGAGCTCCGCCCCCTTCTTTCAGCCTCATTATGGTCCTCTTGTATTCAGGGAGGAGACGGAGCTTTGATGAAGCTGTCCTCCCATTTCCGCTCAACGCTGAGACACGGAAAACTGCCAAACACACCCCTCGTCCAAGAAAACCCCTCCCCTGACAACACGGGGGGGGGGGACATGACCAGAGACAAACTTTGAGGACAAATCCACATCTCCTCTTGTCTTCAGACACAAATACTGCAGTACATATGCCAGGCCTGTATGTGGCGCTGTAACAGAAACCAAACACAGGGAGGAAGACGGCGGCGAATGCAAGAGCAAATAAAAGGCGGAGCTATGACATCATGATTTTCCCGTTAATCCACTCTGCGACCAGTTTTAGTTCCTGCAAAATAACACGTGTGTTCTGTGTGAACACATCATGTAAATGACACAGTGAAGCTGTACTTCCTGTGGCCAGTAGGTGGCGCACCGACCGTCTTTGCACGGTGTCATCGTGGACCGACACGCCCTAACAAGAAGAAAAACGACGTCATTTTAGCATAAAAATCAAAGGCAGGAGAGGGCGGAGTCTGAGGTTCACTCTCCCACACCAAAGTCCACACAGGAGCTGCTGTGTCACCTCTGGTGCTAGCTGCTAATGTTAGCATCAGTGCCCAAAGTCACAAATATAAGTTATTTTTCGGATGATTTACAGGATTGATTTGAAGTGAGACTGCGTTCAAATAATCAAAATAACAGAAAGAGATCTCTGTCATTTGAGTGTTAAAGAGGTTTCTCAACCTAAAGCTCCTCCTGTATCACAGTGTTTATGATCCTCTGACTTTCCTCTGAGTTCAAAGTGTGCAGAAATAACAAACACACTCTGATCATGTCTCTGTGTCTCTGCGTCTCTGTGTCTCTGTCTCAAACACCTGCAGAGCCTGAGGGCCGATCTGTCGTCCACCGCTAACTCACAACACACACACACACACAGTGAGAGCAGAGGAAGTGTTTTTCCAAAGGTCAAAACATGTCTGATGATGTCACACACACACACACACACACACACACACACACAAACACACACACACTCTGCTGTCTGCTGCGGGTCAGTGTCTCACACCTGTCTGTCTCTGCTCATGGACACTGTGAGGACATACTGTCTTTCCACGTCGTGGACAGCAGAGTACGTTTCTAGTTAGCGGCTTATCTTAGGGTTAGAGTTAGAACTGGGTTAAGAGTTAAGTGTTAAGTTAAGAGTTAAGTGTTAAGTTAAGGTGATCCATTGTGATGGTTACATGTGTCTTCATGAGGACACTGTGGACCATGATGAGTGTTAGCTTCTTCAAAGTGATGATGATGATAGTGGTGATGGTGATGGTGATGATGATGAAGACGATTGTGATGGTGATTATAATGATGAAGATGATCGTGATGATGAAGGTGGTGATGATGATGATTATGATGGTAGTGATGATGATGAAAACGATCGTGATGATGAAGACGATCATGAAGATGATCGTGATGATGATGATGATCGTAGTGATGTTGATGAAGACGATTTTGATGATGATGATGATAATGATGAAGACGATTGTGATGGTGATTACGATTGTGATAGTGGATGATGATGATGTGATGATGATGAAGACGATTGTGATAGTAGTGTTGATGATTGTGATGATGATGAAGACGATTGTGATGGTGATTATAATGATGAAGATGAAGACGATTGTGATGATGAAGGTGGTGATGATGATGATGATGATGAAAATCGATGATGATGAAGACGATCATGAAGATGATCGATGATGATGAAGACGATTGTGATGATGATGAAGATGATCATTGATGGTGATGAAGACGATTTTGATGATGATGATGATAATGATGAAGACGATCGTGATGGTGATTACGATTGTGATAGTGATGATGATTGTGATGATGATGATGATTGATGATGATGGTGATGAAGACGATTGTGATGATTCGTGATGGTGATTATGATGATGAAGACGATTGTGATGATGATGAAGATGATCGTGATGGTGATTATGATGATGAAGACGATTGTGATGATGATGATAATGATGAAGACGATCGTGATGGTGATTACGATTGTGATAGTGATGATGATGAAGACGATTGTGATGGTGATTATGATGAAGACGATCGTGATGATGGTGACGATGATGATGATGGTGGGAAGTGAACCCTGCTCACTTCCCACCATCATCACCACTGTCACCTCCTCCTCCTCTTCCTCCTCTTCCTCGCCTTGTTTAGCTTTGACACCTCAGCTGTTCAGCAGACTGCAGAGAGGAAGGTGTGGGGTGAGACGGGGGGGAGGAGTTAGGGGGAGGGACAGAGCGTTGATAATGAAGGTAACATGTTGTTGTCGCCACAGATTGTTGCTCTGTGTGTGTGTGTGTGCGTGTGTGTGTGTGTGTGTGTGTGTCATCACACAAGCTCGATGTCGTCCTGCTCCGTGCACATCTGGACTCTGTCCACCAGAGGGCACCGCAGCCCTGAGTCATCGCCGCTAAACAGTAACCATAGCAACGCTCATCACACATGAATTATTATTATTGTCATTATGTCACAAGTGTTTGTCTTTCACTGAAAAACTGTCTTGTTTAGTTTTGAACGTTGACACAGAGGACAGACGGGTGTCTTCTGTCCTCCAGCCTCAGGGGGGAGACAAAGAGACAAACACATGTCTACCACTGCAACGCGTGAAGGACACTTTGTCTCGTCCTCAACTTAAAAGAAGACCTTTTGAGGGTTAAGTCTTACTTTAAGTTAAGGATTAAATTTAGGGTCAAGTTAAGGTAATCACCTGTTATTTACAAATGAAACGATGAATGTGTTATTTAAATATTATTATAATATAAAAACATCATCTGCATAAAGTCGACATTTTATTTTATAGTGATTAAATATTTGACTGTATTATATTGTTTGTGCAGTTTGTGACTATTATTAAAACCCAGTTTCCTCCCTCTCTCTCGTGAGTAAACACTGATTCATACGTTCATAAGTTGAGATGACAAATCATATTAATATCCCACTTTTTCTTCCTTCCAAAGAAAAAAAAAAAGCTGCTAATGATACAAACAGACTTGAGTTTGGCTGCAGATCTGCAGCCACCACAGTTTCAGGAGCTGTCAACAACTTTACAGTTTGGCTGCAGATCTGCAGCCACCACAGTTTCAGGAGCTGTCAACAACTTTACAACTCCCTCCTCCCTCCCCTCCTCTCTCTCTCTCTCTCTCTCTCTCTCTCTCTCTCTCGCCTCTCCCTCCCTCCCTCCCTCTCTCTCCATCTCCCTCTCTCTCTCTCGCTCTCTCATTAACACTAAATCTGTCACCGGGCGAATGCAGAGGCAATATTTGATCACATGACCTTAAATTACCACCAACAACAACGATGATGATGATGCACTGGAAAATACTGTGTGTGTGTGTGTGTGGAATCAGAGGGGGGAGGGGCGGGGATTCACACGCTCGTGAACATGACGAGCGTGTGAATCACCAGAGGTCAGAGGTCACACACACACACACACACACACATTAAAGCTCAGGTAAGTAAGTGTAGAAGAGCTAGCAAACACACGCTACACCACTCGACTCCTGTTAGCCCCTCTGCTTGAAGCTCCGCCCCCAAAACAGACAGTCACAATGTGTTGTTGAAGACCTGGTACAAGCTCCGCCCCCAAAATAGTCAAGGTTTTTGTTTGTGGATACATGATGGTTTGTGACAACATGATGTTTAATGACAACCTGAAGGTTTGTGGACAAATGATGATTTGTGACAACATGAAGATTTGTGGACACATGCTGGTTTGTGAACACATGATGGTTTTGTAACAACATGATGGTTTGTGAACGTTTGATGGTTTGTGACAGCATGATGTTTTGTAACAACATGATGGTTTGTGAACTCAAATGTTTTGTGACAACATGATGGTTTGTGAACACATCATGGTTTGTGAACAAATGTTTTGTGACAACATGATGGTTTGTGAACACATGATAGTTTGTGACAAAGTGGTTTGTGAACGTTTGATGGTTTCCCAGTGACAGCATGATGTTTTGTGATTGTAACATGATGGTTTGCTAGAACACAAAATGTTTTGTGACAACAGTTGACATCACAGACAACATGATGGCTCAGAACACATGATAGTTTGTGACAACGCGGTTTCAGACAAATATGATGGTTTGTGAACACTACGATAGCCAGAATTGACATGATAGCTTGTGACAACGGTTTTAGAACGCTTGATGTTTTGTGGACAGCATGATGTTTTGTGACAGCATGATGGTTTGTGACAAAGATGTGACAACATGATGGTTTCAGGAACATGTAAATGTTTTTGGTGGACAACATGATGGATTACTGTGAACACAAATGTTTTGTGACAACATGATGGTTTGTGAACACACAATAGTTTGTGACAACGTGGTTTGTGACAGCATGATGTTTTGTGACAACATGATGGTTTGTGAACACATGATAGTTTGTGACAACGTGATGATGCACTGGAAAATACTGTGTGTGTGTGTGTGTGGAATCAGAGGGGGGAGGGGCGGGGATTCACACGCTCGTGAACATGACGAGCGTGTGAATCACCAGAGGTCAGAGGTCACACACACACACACACACACACATTAAAGCTCAGGTAAGTAAGTGTAGAAGAGCTAGCAAACACACGCTACACCACTCGACTCCTGTTAGCCCCTCTGCTTGAAGCTCCGCCCCCAAAACAGACAGTCACAATGTGTTGTTGAAGACCTGGTACAAGCTCCGCCCCCAAAATAGTCAAGGTTTTTGTTTGTGGATACATGATGGTTTGTGACAACATGATGTTTAATGACAACGTGAAGGTTTGTGGACAAATGATGATTTGTGACAACATGAAGATTTGTGGACACATGCTGGTTTGTGAACACATGATGGTTTTGTAACAACATGATGGTTTGTGAACGTTTGATGGTTTGTGACAGCATGATGTTTTGTAACAACATGATGGTTTGTGAACTCAAATGTTTTGTGACAACATGATGGTTTGTGAACACATCATGGTTTGTGAACAAATGTTTTGTGACAACATGATGGTTTGTGAACACATGATAGTTTGTGACAAAGTGGTTTGTGAACGTTTGATGCTGTATTGAAAAGCATGATGTTTTGTGACAACATGATGGTTTGTAAAATTCACAAATGTTTTGTGATAACATGATGGATTGTAGGACAACATGGGATTTTGTTTGTGAACACATGAGGTTTTGCATGTTCCGGCCAGACAAATGCCATTGGTTTGTGAAATACATGATAGTTTGTAGCAACGCGGGTTTGTGAACGCTTGATGGTTTCAGACAGCATACGTTTTGGTATTAGCATGATGGCTTTAGAACACATGATAAGTCGTATAACGTGGTTTGTGATAAATACGATGGTTTGTGAACACATGATAGTTTGTGACAACGTGGTTTGTGAACGCTTGATGGTTTGTGATGTACATGTTTTGTGACAGCATGATGAAGTTGTGACAGCATGATGTTTTGTGACAACATGATGGTTTGTGAACACATGATAGTTTGTGACAACGTGGTTTGTGACAACATGATGGTTTGTGAACACATGATAGTTTGTGACAACGTGGTTTGTGAACGTTTGATGGTTTGTGACAGCATGAAGGTTCTGTCAAATATAAAAGCACATCATCTGCATAGAGAATCATCTTTTCTGATGAAGTTTGATGAGAAACAAAAAGCAGACAAGTGATTCGTTTGCATGAAATCATCTTAATGTGACACAACGTGTGTTCTTCCCGCTCCTCCGGGTTAATCCCGCAGGATTCCTGCTCAGGTCGGTGTCTTAATCCCGCTGAGTGAGTGATCAGTTTACGCTCTGTGTCCCCGGGGGACGATCCTGACGTGACGCAGCAGCGTCTCATGTCCCTGAGGCTCATGTTCATCTGAACATTAAACATGATCGTGTTATTTTTCATGTTCTCACACAACACACGGTTAATAATCCATCAGTAATAATCTGACTAATCTGCTCTGGTCTGTGTGGTTTTCAGGTGTCAGAGTTAATCTTTTATTTGAGGTGAGATTACTTTGTTCTTCATTTATTTCTCATCATTCTCTCGCTCTCTCTCCGTCTTCTTCTTCGTCTATTTTTGTTTCCTTCTGTCCTTCGTTCTGTCCTTTTAACATGCTCTCTCTCTCTCTCTCTCTCTCCTTGCTCTCTCTCTCTCCTTGCTCCCCTCTCTCTCTCTCTCTCCCTGCTCTCTCTCTCTCTCCCTCTCTCTGTCCTTGCTCTCTCCCTCCTCTCTCTCTCCTCTCTCTCTCTCTCCCCCATTCTCTCTCTTCTCTCTCTCTCTCTCCTTGCTCTCTCTCTCCTTGCTCTCCCTCTCTCTCTGTCCTTGCTCTCTCTCCTCTCCTTGCTCTCTCTCTCTCTCTCTCCTGTTAGCTCTCTCTCTCTCTCTCCTCGTTCTCTCTCTCTCCTCTGTCCTCGCTCTCTCTCTCTCTCTCTCTCCTCGTTAAATACTCTCTCTCTCCTCGTTCTCTCTCTCCTCGCTCTCTCTGTCCTCGCTCTCTCTCTCTCTCTCACCTCACAGTCTATTTCTGTCTCCCTTCCTCCACACTCTCACCCTTCATCTCTCTCCGACGCTTCCTCTCTTTCATTCCCGACACGTTTTCTTTCCCTTCTCTTCAAACACGGCACCGTCTCGTTTTTCCTCTTTTCTTCATCGTTTACATTTTTCCTCTTTTGTCACATGTTGTTCTGTCTTTGATCAAATATTTATACATTTAATATTAAAACTTCTCATGTCTTTCTTCTGCATGTTGTTAGTTATTATCATTTTCTTCTTCTTTGTCATATTCACTCAAATAAAAACAAAAAATGTTCCCATGTGTTAAAATCATCATTTAATGTAAGAATGAAATAACTTTGCTTCTGAACTCTTACAAAAACAGGCTACCTGCTAAAAGAGCTAACAGCTAGTGATTAAGAATGTGGCTAGCTAGTATCTTTATTCAAACAAAAATGCTAACACATACAGTAGCATATTGAGGTTCGCTAGCTAGCATTTGTATTCTTAATCCAAACAAATGCAGGCTAACCTGGCCAATAAAAGCTAACAGCCATTTATTAAGAAGGCTAATTTGGCTAACGCGTATGCAAATTTTAGTGAAACGAAAAAGCTAGGTGAGTAAATTGCTAGCAGTCAGTTTGGCTAAAGTTGTAACTGGGAATGAATTAATGTGGTTAATGATAGCATTGTTGCTAGGAGTGCTAATCTAGTCCATTTGATGAACACATGATTTTCACATTTAAACAAACGGTTTGAACAAACTTCACAAACAAAAGAAGTGAAAACAGAGAGAACGACAACAACAGGTCGTACGTCGTTTTTACAGATTCATGGACTCATTATGTCACCACAAGATCTATGACAACATGAGCTCACTGTTTCACTGTTGACGTTTGATTCTAATTCCATGCTTTTTCTTCCTCTTCGCTGCACTTCTGTCTGCTCCTCTCTTCCTCTGACACATTTTTAAGTCTCTCTCTTTCTCTTCTGACACATTTCGTCTTCCCTCCCTCTTCTGTCAGGGCCATCTTGCGCCGCGCACCTGCCACACACACACACACACACACGCACGCACACACACACACACAGGGCTGAGGTGAAGTCGGGAGGCTTGTCTTAGCGTGCCATCTGTCCTCGGCGCTGACGTTGGCTCTAATTACCGCGTCTCCCCTGGCTAATGCTGCCTCATTAGGCCGCCGGAGCATGTGCAGCCGCCACAAGCGCGACAGAGAGTTTGCACCAGGAAACGAGAGCTCGAGCCATTATGAGATCAGGAAATCTGTCTGGTGCGAAAGGCAATTCACACCAGCGACTAAACGCTCATTTTGCTTTCTCTCCCTCTCTCCCTCTCTCCCTCTCTCTCTCTCTCTTTCTCGCTCCCCTCGTCTGGTGTTGGCGAGCGACTCCACAGATCGAGTCCAAGAACCAAAACAAAGGAGTCGCACAAATTCACCACTTTTTCAACCTCACACTTAAAGGATCATTCCTCTTTATTTCATCTATTAATAACATTGTACGCGGAGAAGCGCCGTTTATGACCTTTGACCCTCCAAATGTTTTCTCCATGGTCTCTAAATGTGTGTCAGTTCAAGTCTACGATGTCTTAAGAACATGATCGCGTCTTTATCTCACTGTGAGACACACTTTACAACAGGAAACTGACGTTTGTAAAGCACTCACTCTCCCACACCAAACCCCATAGAGAAAACCAGTGATTTTAGCTGGCGGGGACACAGGAGCTGCTGTGTCACCTCTGGTACTAGCTGCTAATGTTAGCATTCATGCTTAATCACATAAACTAAAATTCGGCCTTCATTTTTAAGGCCATATTAGCATGTTCTTAGCATGTTGGCCTGTAATTCACCTATAATCGAAATGTGTAAACCGCTCACTCTCCCACACCAAACCCCATAGAGAAAATCAGTGATTTTAACATCACAACACACAGGAGCTGTTGATCCACTGCTGCCTCCATCACTAACTTCAAATGTCTTATTTTGTCAATTCGGCTTTTGAAAATCTTCATTTAGACTTGACTCAGTGACCAAAAGTGACCACACGAGGCAGCAGAGGACCAGCAGCTCCTGTGTCCCCGTGAGCTAAAATCACTGATTTTCTTTATGGGCTTTGGTGTGGGAGAGTGAGTGGTTTACAAACTTCAGTTTCCTGTTGAAAAGTCGACCTCGGCGCCCGACGACACGCGGCTCTGAACCTCAGTGAGTCGCCGTCTTCACAGGTAATCTGTGGACAGATTTAAGCAGCGCTGCTTTCACAGTTTCATGCTTTTTACGCCTCTGTCTCTTTTTTCTGTTTCCTCACATTTTACAGACGCTCTGCAGACACTGTGCAGACGCCCTGCAGACGCCGTGCAGACACCGCGCAGACGCCTTGCAGACACCGCGCAGACGCCTTGCAGACGCCGTGCAGACGCCCTGCAGC
>NW_025321768.1:0-13083 GCF_019176455.1 Solea senegalensis | reverse complement strand
TCTCAATTTTTGGACAACATACTAAGCTATGACTTTTTCATAAAAGTTTGGACGATATACTAAAATATGACTTTTTTGTCTCATTTTGGACGACATACTAACCTATGACTTTTTTGTCAAATTTTTTATGACATACTAAGCTTTGACTTTTCTGCCTCATTTTGGACGACATACTAATGTATGACTTTTGGTCACATTTTGGACGACATACTAATGTATGACTTTTTGTCACATTTTGGACGATATACTAAAGTATGACTTTTTTGTCTAATTTTGGACAACATACTAATCTAAGACTTTTTTGTCACATTTTGGACAACATTTCAAAGTTTCAATCACGTCTCTTTGTTTAAATATCAAGACACTGTGATGCTCCAAAGTGGGCTTGGTTTTTCTCGTTCTTTCGATGGCTTTATCACAGTGATTATTCAATGGTGCATGTTTTTCCTTCTCTGAGGCACGCAGACATGCACGCACACACACACAAACAGGTAACACTGTTAAGGTCACTGACACTGGGTTGCTTATGTAGCATCTCCTTGCGTTTTCATTGGCCTTGATCTTGAAGTCACAGAGCACTTATTATGTTGCAGGCACAATGGGGAATATTTGTTGTTTACCTCCTTGTGAAAAACAAAAATAAACATGCCCCTCCCTCCTCTGCTGCCCCACAAGCATCTCTTTGTGTGGTGACTTATCAGGAAGCAGCAGGGGGACTCGTAATGTGAGAGGAGGGTAAAAAACAGGAGCATCCGGAAATATTTTGCAAGTCAATAAAGCTCCAGTTTGAGATTCATGGTCTACTTGTTAGAAATCACCCTGGATCTGCTACTGGGCCACAGAGAAGCCAATTACATGGAGACCAGATAACTAAGCCAGGCCACATTCTGCATGTGCTGCCACTGGGAATAAACATGGCTAAAATACTTCAATCTGATATTACACTTCTTTTATAAATCTGTGATAGGGGGTATAAGGAGCATCATCATGATCACATTGGCTGTTAAATAAATGCATTATGATGATTTTCATACTCTCATCACTACGACTGCATTCAGATCAGCAGCTTTTTAAACTACAGTGCATAACAGTGCAGAACAAGCCAGAGGAGTTGAACCCATTGTCCAAAAGCTTTGTGTAAGTCCAGGGGTAAAGGTCACAGTCACAGTCACACCTCCATCTCCCCATGTGCTTCCTCTCCACCCTTCATTCATTCATTCATTCATTCATTCATCTGCTTTGACTACAAAACACTCCCCTAGTGTTGGGCGATGCATCCAGGGCTGATTTGGTAATTTCATCTGCTCTCTTTGTCCACTGTGGTATTGACTATATATATATGTATATATATGTATATGTATATATATATATATATATATATGTATATCAGGAGATGCACTTGACTTAAAACGCTGCACCTCCATAAAAATGATATATTTTTATGTTGATTCAGGGAAAAATGCAAAGACTTCATGCAAACAGGTGTCTTCAGTGAACCGCAGTCAGCCATCAGTTGACCACAGACAGTCACATCAGCAAGACAGATAAACAGACAGTCCAAAGCTTAAGACCATATTGGTGATTTCTCATATTTGTCCCTCCTTTCCGAGAGGTAATATGATTCCACTTTCACATTAAGTGTGGGGGAGTGATGACAAATGACTCCTTTAATTGCTGGTTAAGCTCAGCCTGAGTCTAGCGGTTGCTAAGTGCCCAGAGAGAGACAGGAAGCAGCATCAGGACTGCAGCTGTCTGCTCTGCTGCATGATTCTTCCAGTGGGGCGAGCAGAGAGGGAGGGGCAACTGAAAGTGCAGCCAGGATGACTCATAGGTCAGGTCTACATGAGCTAAGTGGATGTGTTTGTGTGTGTTTGTGTGTGTTTGTGTGTGTTTGTGAGGCTTAGAGTGAAATCACATTCTATCATTTGCACATTTTTAAGTTGTGACCATTCAGGTCCCTCCATCCTCCCACTCACCTGTGATTCATTACAACACTGATGATAAAAATACATTAGAGGAATGTTTCACTTCATTAACTCTCTTATCCAAAGTCATTCACACACACATTTGTGCAGCATTTGTAGTGAGGACACTCAAAAACACGGCGTAGTCAGTGATGGCCATGAGTCACTGGCCCACTCAGCCATCTCCAGTCAAAGAAACACTTTGTTACTAAAATTAAATGTAAACATGATTTATTAACTTCTGTGTTTTATTGAAACAGAACCATTGAAAGAGTGGTTGGTAAACAAACTTCTTTAAGAGTTGAGGAAGAAGATACACCGGCACGCCCCCGGCCCCGCCTCCGTCCACCGAGCAGACCCAGCCCAGTTCTGACACATTTACATGTTTGTTTATTTCGGTCATGTCAGTTAGATCAATCATCATCACATCATCTTTTTTTTTCCTTATGACAGTTAACTCACAAGAAGGTGCCCGGCGGCACGGGCAGCACCGGCGGCACCGGCAGCACCGGCCACTTGATCCACGCTGTCGGTGTCCTCTCCCGGTCACAACTACAACTCAGACTTGGATTCAAAACACTGAGGACTCAGAACTCGACTCGGACTTGAGTCCGACTGTTTTTGGTGACTTGGACATGGATTTAAACCCCGCCGACTCTGGACTTGACCCTGAGTCAACTTGAACTTTCCTTTGGTGACTCAGACTTGGACTCAGGACTTGAGTTGGACATAAGCTGAACTTTTCTGTGGTGAGTCTGACTCAAATACTCAAATACTCCACATCCCTGATGCACACACAGAGTGACAGGATAAGGCCAGATCGACATGATGCTGCTCTGGAGAGCTGCAGAGAATTGATCACTCGTAATCATATGAAGTAGCAGAGTGACGTAATAAAGATTCTGGAAATCAAAAGCAGACTTTGATATGAAACAGTCATGTACTAAAACAACACGGCCTGCTGTTTTCTAACATTGGATCACATATCTTCTCTGTATATCTTCTCTCTCCTCCGGATATTTGAAGGATAAAGAAATCATTTTGCTAATAAAGCACTCATAACAGAGCCACACATCACATCTTCCTGCGCTGTGAGAATCTCTGCACACGTCTGTTTTCTGTGGCTGGTCACACATCACATGGCTGCAGGGAACAAACAGTGAAATACTCAGCTGTTATCTCTCTTCATGAACTCTCTTCTTCAACTTTTCGTTTCATTTCTCCCTCATGGTAAACGGCGTCGCTGCCAGGATTCAGAACATTTGGTGGAGGGAGTTGTTATAGATGTGTCAGGTATCACTGTACACTGTATGTAATGGTCACCAGGTGTGATTTAATGAATCAAACAAGAACGTTTAGACAACATGAACATTATATGAAAGTTAAACATAAAATCATAAAACATTAGATCAGAAAATCTTTCCTTGTTGAAAATGTCTTGATTCAGACTTTTTACACATCACTGAACTTTCATATCTACATTTGTATTCTTGGAAATATATTCACTGCACTTCGTCCTTGTTCCTCAGCTACAGTCTGTGAGTCTGTGAGTCTGTGAGTCAGAGCTGCTGCACATCACAGGCAGTGAATCACAGCTGTGCGGTTGGAGGATATAAACCATGGCAAAGTGAAAGATGTTATTTTAATTTGGGTTAATTAGGGCAGTCAGTGATAATGGTGAGACTATATTTTAATACGGTCTCCTCTAAATAGTAGCATGTCATGCAGATACATCCCTGCTCATCTGTGTGGAATGACTGCAGTAAAATGAGGTAGAACATCATGATATATTGAGTAGTTCAGAGGGTTTGTCCAATCAAGGGTGAGCTTATTAGTGCATGTCCAGAAAATGTGCTTTGAAGGTGCTGTAGTAGGACGGATGTGACCCAAACATTTCTGGTTTTGAAACGTTATCTTCTCACTGTCAAACAGCCAAACATAGAGAAGAGGATATTTACACCAACATTTATTTACTGCTCTTATTCAAAGATGGTGGTCACCTTAGAAAATAGTGCTTGTAGCCTCAAGGATTGTGATTTGACTTCACTTTCAACCAGGCTCCTATATCACCAGCTGTCAATCACTCTCATGTACTGCACTGTACTGTACTGTACTGTACTGTACTGTACTGTACTGTACTGCACTGTACTGTACTGTACTGTACTGTATTGTACGTCTAATTCCTCTCGATTGGAATGTAATTCACAAAGTTCACATCATGTTCTATTGAAAAAGACCTGAAACTCGCGATTGAGATTATTATCTGTTCTGGAAAATGTTGAATGACGTCAGAAATCAAATGAGAAGCAGAAACTCTGAAATGTTTTCTCAAGTAAGATGAATATTTACACTTTTCATATGGCCTTTGTTTACAAGTGAACATTTCAAAGAGACTATGTTTAAAAAAGACAAAGGGTTATATTCTTTAACTGGCATGTATCTTGCCGGTGTGTGTGTGTGTGTGTGTGGATGAGTCATGGGAGCTGATTGGTCACAGATAAGAGGATCCAGCTTCTCACGGCTGTGTTGTGGAACTCCTCACCTGCCTCAGATTGATCTTGTGTTTTTTTTGAATCACACTGTTGGCACTGATGGTTTTTGGGAAGAGAAACGACTTCTTCACCTTTGCTCACACTCACACTCCATCAGACTGCACATTACAAAAATAAACAATACAAATACACCAGAAAACAATAAAACACGCTTTCACAAGTGCTGTGTTGACCAAGTACACTGCAAAAACAGCCCTACTAGAAATAAGCCAAATATTCTTTCATTTGGTTCAATCTGCCAATAGAATAAGAAGAATTTAAAACAAGTTTATAAATGTAGCCACTTTCAGACTTAATGTTCATTAAAGTGAGGAAAAACTGTACAAAATGTAATATTATAGTATTAGTAATATATTAGTATACAGTAATAGTATTTCATACAAACCTTTGTTTAAACTTTAATTAAAATTTTAAGTAAGCCGTTGATTATTTCTTAAAACTTGATTATTGCAACTTGCTTTGCCAAGATTCAGCACAAAATGAGATAAATCTATTTTTACAGTGTAAAGAATTATGGCAGATGTGCAACATTGTCATCTAACTCACGGCTTGACCGAGCTGCTCTCTGTGAGGTTGAAATGAAACAGAATATCAGGAAATCAAACCGCAGCACGGATAATTACATGTAGACTCACCGGGTCGACGTACACACACAAACATCACACTCACTTTCACTCCTACAGTCAATTTAGAGCCCAGTTTATGTCTTTATCTGTCTGTTAATTTGCTTCCTTTTATTCAGTGTCGCAGTGGAGTATTCTTGATTAAACGTGGATAAAACATTGCAATAAAAACACTTTAAGAGGGAAGAAAAGACAGCGTGAGAACCTGCACTGCAACTGCAGATGAGAGGACTCGAGCCGCTCCCTCGGATTCTCTTTTGCTTCTCCTCTCTAATGAACGTCCTCTCCGGGGACAGGGAGCTATTGAGCCAAACAATGTCTCCATGCAAATCCTGTTGTGTTTGCCTCCAACGCACAAACACCACACACAGCAGCACTGATGCGGATCAATGTTCTGTCCGTACAGATGAAAGCAGCCGTTTGGAGAATCAGCGAGAGACTTGAGTCTGACGCTGCCCTGATGGAGCAACAGCTGCCTGCAAATCATTCTATCATTATTAGAACACTGTTCACCTGTGTAGTGATATGAAGTACTGACACCACGTCTGCTATGACCCCCATGCACTGGGACCCGGTCTGCATCACGGACGCTCATTCTCACTGAAAACTCGAAGGGCAAAAGTTCATGCAACAGAGAAGTGACATCATTCATACAGTTGACACTGAGGCTTGAGGTCAGTGGCCAACTTGACTCAATGACACTAAAAACCACAGACCAAGCCAGAAATCTTGGTGTAGTTCTGGACTCAGACCTGAATTTGAACAGCCACATAAAGACCATCACTGAATCAGCCGATTATTATCTCAAAGGATTTCTGTCAAAACAAAACATGGAAAAACATGTTCATACACTTCTTCTTCGTAGGTTAGATTATTGTAATGGTGTTTTCTCAGTACAGCTGCAGCTCATCCAGAATGCTGCAAGAATATGTGCAACACCTGTGCAACAAGCTCCCTGAACACCTGAGGTGTGCACAAACTGTCAGTTTAAATCAGGGTTGAAAAGCTTATTGTTTACTGCAGCTTTCTGATGTTGCCAATTTTAACCTCTTTAACTTTCATATCTGCTTGTTTAATGATTTGAAATGACATTCAAATGTTTTACTCATTTTAAGTTGACAGTTGCTTTATCTGTTTGTTGAGTTAAAGGGGGACTGATTAGATGAAATAAGAAGAACAGGTAAACGAGCACTTGTCGCTGAGTGGGAGTGAAAGCCCTGTGACTTATTTCATAACAAACATTGGAGCTCAGTTTGTTTGTCGGACATGAGGTTGTCACACGTGTACATGGACAGAATGTGCACATGAGCAAAAGAAAGACTGACATGATGCTTTTGACAAACCTTCTTCAGGAGATGGATTTCTTTTCTTTTCTTTGTTTGTCTTGTAATCTCATAATTGTTGTCTGAGTGTAAAACAAATCTCAAGAGAGAGATCACTGACCCTCAAAGATTATAATAACTTTGTTCTTCTGAAATCTGGAGGTGACAGAGCTTCTGCAACACTAACAACTGTAACTGTGTGAGTGATTCACCCGTTCACCCACTCACTCTGCTCATTAGTGTAAATCCAGACACATAAACAACCTGTCGTCACTCAAACACAGTGTTGTTCTGCTGTTATTGTGAAGGCAGCTGTTTGCCCTCAGCTGATAAGACAGAAGACAATGTTACGAGACAGAGACGTGAACGTACAGAAGTTTAAGTTTAACTCACTGATCTCAATTCACATCACTGTATTGTAGGATTCTCTCTGTAAGTGTGTGTGTGTGTGAGTGTGGGTGGAGTCAGATGATGATGATTTGACCTCAGTGAGTAAAAGCAGTTCAACTCCTTCACTGTCTGCTTTCATATCTTATCGATCCATCAGACGTTATTTCCTTGCATGGGACTCAAACTGGCAACCCTCCGGTTACAAGCCAATGGGCTGCCCCAAGTCCATTTTATGTTAAATCGTATATCTTATCCGAGGCTCTGGTCTCCGGGTTTCTGTTGTACACTCCGGACGCAGATAAAGACGCAGTCTAGAAGCTCCGCAGACTCAGAAATACAAGCAGACACAGAGAGTTTGTCACCATTCATGACAGAAGGTTCAATTTAATGTTGTTTAAAGTTGTTCGTCTGTACCATTGTATTTGTTTAAATACTTTTACTAGTACATTTTATATCAGAAAATTACTTTTGATACTTAAGTACAGTAAATGTCAGTTACATTGAGGTAAGGTGACCAGTCTACCAGTCATTTTGTGGTAAGATACTTGTACTTTTACTTAAGTATCACTTTCAAGTACTTTTTCTCTCAGATCTTTCAACTGTGCAGCTGCCATATTGTAGGTCACTTATATTAAAATATACTCTGTGTATAGGTTCAAAACACAAGTCAAATGTCTACGTGTGCATACATTGAAAATCTGTCTTCGCCTCATTGTTCCATATACTGTTTGTATATTTCACTTTTTTAAATGGGATTCTTCAAAAAATGACCACGTGAAGTGCAACAGATAAAATCTTTACAGTGATTAAGTTTATAAGTCAACAGATCAATCTCCATGACAACCAAGCAGATGAATTTAATACAGTTGCTATGGCACAGAGTTAATATATTTAGATCAAGAATGTACTTTGCACACATGAATACATAAGAACAGGAGTTTTTTTGACTCAGAGGACAGCGGCAGGGAGGACATCCACAGACTGCAGAAGGAAGCAAAGATGTTTCTGCATGGCAGGAAGTAGACGCCCACTTCCTGTTTGTGTTTCAGGTTTTTGGGTTTTTTTCGGACTATGATTTTTAAAGTCTTTTTAATTAAAAATTAAAAACTGGATCCAACTATGTATCATCAACTTGTGTTTGTGACACGATAAGATGTTCTTATCTAAGCAAAGCACATTGAGATCATAATTCATATACAACAACTTCCTTACTTACTACTAACAAGCAGAAGGAAAACTCTTAGTTAATGACTAACTGGTTGTATAATAAAAAAAATGCAGAACCATGCAGAACAATGCATTAATAAGTGCTTAATAATGACTCATTAAGAGCCAATATGTTACTAATGTACATGCTAATAAGCAACTGATTCATGCTGAATATGTGTTAGCGATGTTCTTTATTCGTCTCTGTCAAACAGCTCACAACATAAAAAATAAGTAGAAAAAGTCAAAGAAAATGACGCTGCACACTGTGTATACACGCGTATACGCGTACTGTGTATACACGCGTATACGCGTACTGTGTGTATACGCGTACTGTGTACAGAGATGAGAAGCTGACTGTTCGAGGCCACATGGTAACGTAGCAGGAGCATGAGAGGAATTTGATCCGTCCACCAGGGGAACATGTCTCCTGTGTATCAGCTGTCAGCACACAGTGTTCATCACAGCAGAGTCTTAGAGACTTCCTATAAATGTGACTCACAGCCTTCACATGAGGCCTGATAAGAAAGGATCTGACTTCTGCTCAGTGACACAAACAAAAGACCAGAGTGAAGATCAAGCATTTGTGTCTTACTTACTTCCAAAGCATTCCTGCATTGGCGTACAGTTGTCACGGTAACAAGCCTCTGAGGGACAGCTCCTCCAGTGACTAATTAAGCAGTGTGGCTCAATATGGCATTCATTAGACAGGTGTGTTGAAAAGACAGCAGAGAGCCACATTTAGCGACGGGCAGCAACATGAGGCTGCGCGCCGCTGCTCTGCTGAGCTTTCCTTCAGCTCGACTGTGAACTGTAACTGTGCTCATTAGTGGAAGGAACCCAGGAGCAAACACTTCCCACAGATGGAACGAAGCTTCACGCCGCGCGATAACAGACCTCTGACCAAGTCCTTTCAAACGCGGGGACGACTTGCTACGACGTCTGGTGTGATGTCACGTGTGCACACATCCCTGTGTTTCACATAGGTCAGTCTCTTAGAAGAGACATTTCACGAGAGAGTCACAAACTAAGAGCTCCTGTTTCCACATGAGTTCACAGAGATGATTTGCTCTATTACAGATATTTCTACTTTTACCTGCACTTTTCATGGAAGTCGTGTAGAACCTGCACAATTCTCAGCTGCTCCAACAGCAGTGGGAAACTCCACAAAGCTTCACCTCATGAAGAGTGGCCCAGTCTGTGGCCAAACGTACGGTCTGAAGCGAGGACCTCGTCATTTCACATTACATTGTCATTTGTTACTTTTAAAATCATAATTTGTTACAGAGTCGGCGACAACTTGAATGAACATCCAGACCTCTGAGCTGCAGGTGTGGAGAAGTGGGCGTGGCCACTGTGCAGAACAGAGCGGGACGACGTGCCACCGCAGTAATGGCGGCGCTGCTAGAAACACACAAACGGCTCGCTGGATTCATCTATAGAAAAATGCAGGATTGAATATGATTTGAGAATAAAATTATGAATTCAAAGCGTAATATCTTTCATTGAACTGCACTCAAACATCATTTTAGTGTCACAAACACAGGCTGATTGTTCTAAGCCTGGGTGACGCAGTCCTGCCACTCCGTCACCAAGACCCAGAAAAGGTCTGGCAATTTATCACGGCCAATGCAGGTCTGCATTCATGCTGAAAATCAATAGATATTTTATCAGGAAGAGCAATTTAGACCACCAGCTGCACACTGCAAAGGTTTAGTGACATCTAATGTCTTTTCTTTCTCTTTTGATTAATCTTGATACCTGTTGCTTTTTAACAGAAGCTGCAGATATGACAGCAACAGCCAAAAGACTTGAATTACACTAAGATTCCTCAAGCATGAAAGAAATGAAACTGGAAGACAGAAAAAGATTGAAGAGAAAATGGCGTTATATGTGTATTAAGTGTTAGTCTTGGCCACTAGGGTGCAGCAAAACAGCCTGTAAACAAGACAGTGAATTATCACCTCAGTCTCAGTTGAAAACATTAACATCACGGACTGTGGATAAAACGTGCACAAAAGTCAACAATATATTGAATATCCACCAGGGGGCGAATCTGTGTGAATAAGTTAACTACTACCAATAACAATGATAATGAATATATTTATCATTATTATTGTTATTATTATTATTTATTTGTGTTTTGATAACCTGATCAGTCCAGTTCTTTAGCATCGTGACGTCTCTCTGCAGGAAATAAAACTAGCACAAAAAGTAAAGACATTTGTGTTTGGTGGATTATTTCTTTGTTATATTATAATATATATATATATATATATACATAATATATATAATATATATAATATAATATTTTATAGCAATAAATCTTACACCATTAGAAATTCAGCAAGTTATGGTGGAACTTCAGCACTGGTCTGTTTTTTTTCCCAGTCTCAGTCTTGGTCTCGGTCTTGTCGACTCTGTCTTGGTCTAAACTTTGTCTTGGTCTTGGTTTCGTCTTAGTTTTAGTCTTGTCTTGGTCGGGATACCCTCTGGTCTCGGTATTGTCTTGGTCTCGGTCTACAAGTCTAACATTTAAGGTTGAGACAAACTCTCCCCTCACACTCTTAAGCACTGCAGGGAACTATGGTGGCCTTCTTAATGAATGTGTAAAAAATAATACACACTTACACTATAATAATACACACTTACACTATAATAACACACTTACACTATAATAACACACTTACACTATAATAACACACTTACACTATAATAACACACTTACACTATAATAACACACTATAATAACATAATAACACTTACACTATAATAACACACTTACACTATAATAATACACACTTACACTATAATAATACACTTACACTATAATAACACACTTACACTATAATAATACACACTTACACTATAACTATACTACACATAATAACACACTTACACCATAATAATACACACTTACACTATAATAACACACTTACACTTACACTATAATAATACACTTACATACACTTACACTATAATAACACACTTACACTATAATAATACACTTACACTATAATAACACACTTACACTATAATAACACACTTACACTATAATAATACACTTACACTTATAATAACACACTATACACTATACACACCTACACACATATTATACACTTACACTATAATAACACACTTACACTATAACACACACTTACACTATAATAATACACTTACACTATAATAATACACTTACACTATAATAACACACTAACTTACACTATAATAATTACACTATATACACTATAATAATACACTTACTATAATAACATAATAACACACTTACACTATAATAATACACTTACACTATAATAACACACTTACACTATAATAACACATACACTATACAATAATACATTACACAATAACACACTTACACTATAATAATACACTTACACTATAATAACACACTTACACTATAAATAACACACTTACACTACACTATATAACACACTTACACTATAATAACACTATAATAATACACTAATAACACTTACACTATAATAATACACTTACACTATAATAACACACTTACACTATAATAACACACACTTACACACTTACATAATAATAACACTTACACTATAATAACACACTTACACACTTATAATAATACACTTACACTATAATAACACACTTACTACACTTACACTATATATAACACACTTACACTATAATAACACACTTACACTATTAATAACACACTTACACTATAATAACACACTTACACTATATAACACACTTACACTATATAACACACTATACACTATAATAATACACTTACACTATATTAACACACTTACACTATAATAATACACTTACACTATTATAATAACACACTTACACTATAATAACACTTACACTATTAACACAACACATAATAATAATACATACAAACACACTTACACTATAATAACACACTTACACTATAATAACACTGTACATATAATAACACACTTACATACTTATACAACACACTTACACTATACATACACTTACACTATAATAATACACTTACACTATAATAACACACTTTATACACTTATAATAACACTTACACTATAATAATACACTTACACTATTATAATAACACACTTACACTATAATAACACTTACACTATTATAACAACACTTATAATAAATAACACTTACACTATAATAATACACTTACACTATTATAATAACACACTTACACTATAATAACACACTTACACTATAATAACACACTTACACTATAATAACATAATAACACTTACACTATAATAATACACTTACACTATAATAACACACTTACACTATAAATAACACACTTACACTATAATAACACACTTACACTATGATAATACACTTACACTATAATAACACACTTACACTATAATAACACACTTACACTATAATAACACACTTACACTATAATAACACACAGAGTCAGAAGAACAGGCTCAATATCTCATTCATTTGTCACGTTAATAACTTACAAAGATTGCACAGAAGAACTTTAGTGTTATATAGAAATGTCATTTCTATATAAATATAATATATACACCCTGCAGACCTGCACTAGAACTATTCAGAAAAAAAACGTCCTCCTCCTGAGCATGTGAGAGACTAAGTGACATGGTCACGTTAGTCCTGGTCAGACAGTGAAGCTGCGGGTTAGAGGAGGTGTCAGTGAAAACATGGCTGCCAGAGGGGACACACAACAACACACACGTCTGCTTCAATTTACAATATTTTAAGAACATGTTCACTGACTTCCTCGCTTTACTCACCTGCACCAACGTCCATAGAACAGAATCTGTGTTTTTAGTTTGCAGGAAAACGGGAGTTGATGGTCTTTTAGTAAGTTTATGTCATCAATCATAAAACATTGAGTTACAAACATAACACATTTCAACTTACTTACAACTACTCTGTACAACAACAACTACTCTGCACAACAACAACTACTCTGCACAACAACAACTACTCTGCACAACAACTACTCTACTCAACAACAACAACTACTCTGTATAACTAACTA
>NW_025321767.1:0-4355 GCF_019176455.1 Solea senegalensis | reverse complement strand
ATATTACATTACATTATATTACATGATATTACATGACATTACATTATATTACATGATATTATATTATATTATATTACATTACATGACATGACATGACATGACATGACATGACATGACATGACATTACATGATATTACATTACATTACATTACATGATATTATATTACATTACATTATATTACATTACATTATATTACATGATATTATATTACATTACATTATATTACATTACATTATATTACATGATATTATATTACATTACATTATATTACATTACATTACATTACATTATATAAGTAGAATGATGGTTCTAGAATATTTAAGTAAAAATGATTGTTTTTCTTAAAACAATTTAAATAAGTTATAGTATATTTAAGTGTGTTCCTGTGTGTGTGTGTGTGTGTGTTTTCACTGGTTAGTGTGAAATGACCGTGAGGAGGTTTTCAGTTTTTTTCTTTGTGCGACAGATTCTCTGTCCTCTGTGTGTGTGTGTGTGTGGGCAGCAGCAGTGGGGGTGGTGTTGATGTGTTTGTGCTGACATTGTGTTGTTGTTGTGTTCCAGGCTGAGACTCTGTTTTCTATTTTCCTCTCGACAGCTGAAACATTACTGCTGTCGCCTTTTTCCTCTCACTCTGTTTATTCTCCTCTTTGTTCTGGAGAACAGGCATCCTCCTCCTCCTCCCTCCCTCCCTCCCTCCCTCCCCTCCCTCCCTCCTGCCCTGCTCCTGCTCCTGCTCCTCCTGCTCCTCCTGCTCCTCCTCCATTGTTGTTGTGTGCAGAACAGTCGTATTGAAGGGGCAGTAACAGTTATTTGAAGTATGGCTGTATGAGGTGCTGACTGGGCTGTGAGCGCCCCCTGCTGCTGAAACACAGAAACTCTGTTATCCACTGAACAAAGGACTGTTGTCACATGATCACATGATCTGTTGTCTTGATCTCACACACACACACACACACACTGCTGCCTCAATCACTAAGTTCTAATTGATTTGATTGATTGATTTTGTCTCTTCAGTGTTTGAAATCTAACGTTCAGATTAACTCATTGACACAAAGTGACCACACGAGGCAGCAGAGGACCAACAGCTAAAATCACTGATTTTCTCGATGAGGTTTGGTGTGGTTTATAAAAACTTTGTCGTCATAGTAACAGTGGTCTTGTGTCCTTAGACTCTCTGTGTGTCCAGAGGTTCGATCCCATGCTGGGACTCATCACACCCATAAACCCCATGATGGCGGGAATCAGCCTGGTCCCTCCCCCTCCTGTCCCCCCCGACGTCAAGGAGATAATTCACTGCACGAGCTGTACACTCTTCCCCCAGAACCCCAGTGAGTCACACGCACACACATTATGTACAGTTACCTGGAGTTACTGTTGCCTAGCAACAATCTTCAAATGACCTTTACCATTTGAACGTGTGTCATGTTGAAAACTACTGTGACGTCTTTACTGTTCTTATTTTTGTTTAAACATAACATAGATCACATGACTGAAAGAGTGAAGATTATACTACATACTGTACCGTTTCATATTGTTTCCTTCCGTATCATATTGTATCATACTGTGTCATTAAATCACACATTTAAAGTGAATGTGAAACACGTTTTCCTCTCATAAAGAAACACTTAACGATAATTAATTAGTCAATTACAGCAGCAGCGTCTACACTTAAATCTCACTTTAATCCATTTAATCCAATAATGTCCATTAATGTGTGATGAGAACCAGGAGTGACATTCAGATGAAGAGGATGAAGGTAAACTTTTTATACGTTATGTTGTAAACTTCCAGATCTGCCTCCCCCGTCGACTCGTGAGCGCCCCCCCGGCTGCAGGACGGTGTTTGTCGGTGGTTTGCCGGAGAACAGCACGGAGGAAATCATCAGAGAAGTGTTTGAGCAGTGTGGAGAAATCACCGCCATCCGCAAGAGCAAGAAGAACTTCTGTCACATCAGATTCAACAACGAGTTCATGGTGGACAAGGCCATTTACCTGTCAGGTGACCACATGACCACAGTCACAGGACCACAGTCACATGACCACAGGACCACATGACCACAGGGGACCACATGACCACAGGACCTGACCACACATGACCACATGACCACCATGACCACACATGACCACAGTCACAGGACCACAGGACCACATGACCAACAGGACCACAGGACCGGGACCACATGACCACGGGACCACGGGACCACCACCTGGACCACATGACCACATGACCACAGGACCACAGGACCACAGGACCACATGACCACAGGACCACACGGGACCACATGACCACGACCACAGACCACGGGACCACACCACAGGACACGGGACCACATGACCACGACCACATGACCACGCCACCACCAGACCACAGGACCACATGACCACAGGACCACAGTCACAGGACCACAGGACCATAGACACAGGACCCACCACATGACCACATGACCACAGTCACAGGAGACCGCAGGGACCACGGGACCACAGGACCACATGACCACGGACCACAGGACCACAGGGACCACAGCACCACAGTCACACATGACCACAGTCACAGGACCACAGTCACATTACATGACCACAGACCACAGTCACATGACCACAGGACCACAGGACCACAGGACCACAGACCACAGGACCACAGTCACAGGACCACACCACATGACCACAGTCACATGACCACAGTCACATGACCACACCACAGTCACATGACCAGCTACATGACCACAGGACCCACATGACCACAGTCACATGACCACAGTCACAGGACCACAGTCACATGACCACAGCAGTTTTATCCTTTCAATCATGATAATGTGATGATTTATAAGATTATAAACAAAGTCCAAATCTTTATGATGTAAAGAAGAAAGTACAAGCTATTTTATTTTGAAAGTCTAATGGGGGAAATGTTAGCAACCTGAGCAGGTGAAGAGGAAGTGGGCAGGGCCAAAACAGAGCAATCAAGATGCATTTCCTGTTGTGTCTGTTAGTTTCGTGACATACTTTGTTATGGCGACAGTTAGCTTAGCATTAGCCTCAGGTGAGTGGCTACTGTTGTCTCACATCAGTCACTTCCTGATCACCTGATATTCTCTGACCAATGTAACGAGGTGGGCGTGTCTCCAGGCTATCGGATGCGTATCGGCTCCAGCACGGACAAGAAGGACTCAGGGAGGATCCACGTGGACTTCGCTCAGGCCAGAGACGACCTCTACGAGTGGGAGTGTAAACAACGGCTGCTGGCGAGGGAGGAGCGTCACCGCCGCCAGGTCCACGAGGACCAGCAGAGGGCGCCGTCTCCTCCTCCCATCATTCACTACTCTGAGCACGAGGCTGCGCTGTTAGCCGACAACCTCAAAGGTGACCACGCTACACTGTGTGTGTGTGCGTCTGTGTGTGTCTGTGTGTGTGCGTGCGTGCGTGTGTGTCTGCCTGTGTGCATGTGTGTGAGCAGTTATTGATGTCTTCTCGTCCTTGTTTGTGTTGACAAACACAAACAGCTGTTGATGATGTAACAGCTGTGTAAACAAGTGTCGACTCCCTTTCATCGTGTTGTTGTTTGTGTTCGACAGCAGCTCATTGTTGTCATCGTCATGGCGAAGACAGATGTTGCGTCTGTGAGATTCATCAGAAAACACTTCATCCTCCATTACCAGAACATGTCCTGCAGGGTGCGCTCTGTGAGGAAACACCTGCCTCCTTCATTCCTCTCCTCTGTCTGTAGTCCTTTAAATACGCTAATGTACGCTAACTTTAGCATTATCATTTGACAGCAATGTGAGAGCTTTGTTAAAAAGGCTAGCTTCAAAGCTAATGTTATCACACTAGCTCAGTATGCAAACACTGTTAAAAGATATTAACAATAATGTAAACAAATTTACAAAGTTAGCATAGCAGTGCTAGTTTCCATGAAAAGAAAGTTGGATGTTCAGATTCATGGTGCATTCCAGTTTGTGTTCGGAAGTTGAATACTCGGAAAGATGGAACCGACCAAAGCAGACACTGGATTCCAAGATGGCTGCCATTCCAAGATGGCTGCCATCTTATAGTACCGTTAAATGTTTGTAGCTACGCTATCAGCAAAATACTGTGTTGTTATTAAGTGACATTGTTTACAATGGCTAATAATGGCTAACAGTGGCTAACAGTAGTTAGCCCTAAATCGATTGCATCCATGTTTTTTTCCGACCTCTCTACTGAAACACAGCATTATACCATGCTAGTTAGCCTAGCTTAGCTAAAGTTGTGTGTGTGTGTGTGTCAGTCAGCAGCAGCAGGGGGCGCTCACAGCGCTCTCTCTGGTGTATCGGTTGTTGAGGATCTTGTTTCCTTTAACAGTGGAGCTAAACACACGC
>NW_025321766.1:0-11914 GCF_019176455.1 Solea senegalensis | reverse complement strand
GACAGTGAGACATAGACAGTCAGACACTGACAGTGAGACATAGACAGTCAGACACTGACAGTGAGACATAGACAGACACTGACAGTCAGACACTGACAGTCAGACATAGACAGTGATGTCTCTTTAAAGAAGACGGAAGACAAGCGTGTCAAATGCCCAGAGTAAAATAAATAAACATTCATGACCACAATCATTGATTTATGTCATGAACTCATTTCATCTTGTCTTCATCACTGATTAAATGTCCATCCATTTGTTTACAATGTGCCCTCTGTATCCCTGACCTATGTGTCCTCTGACCTCTGTGTCCCCTGACCTCTGTGTCCTCTGACCTCTGTGTCCCCTGTGTCCTCTGACACTCTGTGTCCCCTGACCTCTGTGTCCTGACCTCTGTGTCCCCTGTGTCCTCTGACCTCTGTGTCCCCTGACCTGTGTGTCCTCTGACCTCTGTGTCCCTTGACCTCTGTGTCCCCTGACCTCTGTGTTCTCTGTGTCCACAGTGAAAAGTTCAGCAGGAAAATCCGCTTTGTTCAAAATCTTCATCAACTTTCAACGATGATTCCGACAGAAAGACTTCAGATCCCTGAGACTGTCCTCATGTAACTATGACAACACGTCTGTCCTCACCCTGTCTGTCCTCATGTAACTATGACAACCTGTCTTTCCTCATGTAACTATGACAACCTGTCTGTCCTCACCCTGTCTGTCCTCATGTAACTATGACAGCCTGTCTGTCCTCAACATGTCTTTCCTCTCATGTAACTATGACAACCTGTCTTTCCTCACCCTGTCATGTTACTATGACAGCCTGTCTCTCCTCACCCTGTCTGTCTTCATGTAACTATGACAGCCTGTCTCTCCTCACCCTGTCTGTCTTCATGCCAACTATGACAACCTGTCTCCTCACCCTGTCTGTCTTCATGTAACTATGACAGCCTGTCTCTCCTCACCCTGTCTGTCTTCATGTAACTATGACGACTGTCTCTCCTCACCTGTCTGTCCTCATGTAGCTATGACAACCTGTCCGTCCTCAACCTGTCTGTCCTCATGTAACTATGACAACCTGTCCGTCCTCAACCTGTCTTTCTTCATGTAACTATGACAGCCTGTCTCTCCTCACCCTGTCTTTCCTCATGTAACTATGACAGCCTGTCTCTCCTCACCCTTCTGATGATTAGTAGTCGACAGAGACACATAACGACTGTGCTTTGATTAGAACAGTGCATGCAAACACACAGACTGGAGGTTATCTTAAAACTCATTGGCTGCCAGCCATTTCCAGAGCAGTGGTCGACTTGACGTCTATTAGAGTTAAACATAATATCTATCACATATAACAATAAATGGAGTGATAGTTTTGCCTGCTGGAAAGTTCTCCCACTTGGCCGACTGATTCCGGGGAATCTAAGTATACACACAATATAGACAGGGCCTGCGAGGGTCGCAGGCAGCTCGGATGCTGTCCCATCTTAGCCACTCAAGGATGTCTTTACTGCACATGGCCGTCGTCCGGGCTCCCGACTTTTCTATGGAGTGTTCTTTGACTTCGACGGCTACCGCCTTCATGGAGTGTGCAAAGTGTGTCTTTGAGTACCGTGTGGTCACCTCCACTTCCTCGTCGAGGCCAGGGTGCGTACCACTCACAGTGCTTCTTTTTTCATGATGCAACCGGCCATTAAGTAGCGGTAAAGTTAGCAACAACTTACAGAGAAGCGAGCGGAGGCATTTCCTCCAGTGAATTTGGGCAAGCTTACTGGCGTAAACTTTACTTTGGCTCGGGCAAAGGAGCCGTCCGCACTGAAGTCGCTGACGTGCGGTGTGAAGTCTCGGTGGCCGTGGTGTGCGAGTGAGAGTTGGAGGTCGAACCAAACTGAGAGTAGGTCCATGGCCAAGTTGTTGAGGCTGCGGTGGAGGGCTGGTGACACATCCGGTACCCTGCCTGTTGATAGCCCGAGTGGGTGTGCCCGAGTGGGTGTGGGCAGGTTGGTCGGTACTATCACAGGTTACTGGTCTGGTAAAATGCTTCCATCATCCTCTTCCTCTTCACTCCTGCCTTCGTCATCGTGCTCCCTTCTTCGTCGGCATGCCCACTCATGCATCAGTCGTCCATTTGTCTTTTCTGTGCGGCCTCTCCAATGACTGTCCGTTGGGTCAGTCTGCTCCAGTGCTTCTATATGTTCACCGCAGGCATCGTCCTCCAATCCTGTCTTCATGTAACCATGACAACCTGGCTGTCATCATGTAACTATGACAACCTGTCTGTCCTCACTGTCCTCATGTACGTATGACAACCTGTCTCACTGCCCTCCAGTAACCATTAGTGATGTGTCGATCGTGAACGATTCGTTCAATATGAACCAGTCTTTTATATGACTCTGGAGTAATGAGTCGTCTCAGTGAGCGATTCGTTCATTTTCATGCAGTACCTTCCTTCGCCACATGGCAGGCAGCTGCATAAGCTCAGTCAGCAGGACAGGAAACAGAAATGATTAGTTCACGACTCACTCGACTGTGCGTCCGTCCTCAGGTCACGTGACAGCTACCTCGTCACCGTCATGCTGTTAAACAACAATATATACATATATATATATATATATATATATGTATACACTGTGACAGGGAGGATACAGGACACAAGTCACTTTATTGTGGTGTGTATTTGCTTTCCTAGCTGACGAAATGACTCAAAAAAAGATTTGTTAACTGTCCGAGAGTAAAAGATCTGAGTCAGTAAAAAGAGTCAAACTTCCCAACACTAGTAACCATAACAAACTGTCTCACTGTCCCCCAGTAAGTTCTGTCTCGAACCTCTCACACTCTGAGATAAACCTGTCTCACTCTCTGCAGGTTTGATGAAAAGTTGACTCGATGACAAACTCGGAGGTGGATGGATTCAGTGGCTCGTTGAGGTTCAAACTGTAAATAAACTTTTAAACTGTTGTTTATTCACCTGTGAGCTGCTGTTATTCATGTTCCTGTTTAGTTTCCATTCAGACATTTTACAGCAAATGTTTTTAAAAGTTTATTTTTCTATTTTTGTTTCACAGAATAAACTTTTTTTTTTTACTTCACTGAAAAATCCTGAAACATTTTTATCATAAAAATAAAATCACCAGGGGGCGTCGCCATGTCACAGGAAATGGTGTCCTGATCGACATGTAAAAACGGATCAATAATTATTTCAGATGTTTTTATTCAAAAACAAAACAATAAAAACAACTTCAACACAAAAAAAACACCAAGTATTTACAGAGCAGAGAGTGGGAGGGGTGATATGTGAGGGGGTGGGGCCACTAACAGGCTTTTGTTTTTACAGCACACTGCTTCTGGGCGGAGTCATCGCCATAGCAACAAACTGCAACAGCAACTGAGACTCATGGAAAGTCAGAGAATGAAAGTGATCATAAAAACAACTGATAATAAAAAATCTAATTTGGTTTTAACTGTAACACACACACACACGCATTGCCTGTTAAAGACTCCGCCCCCTCAGTGTGACATCATATGTTGTGATGAGTTTTGTGGAGGGCAATCGATCCTGGACCTGAGGCGGGTGGGAGGGGTCTTTTGAGGAAGGGGTGTGGTTTATTCATCATCTTCTTCGTCATCATCATCATCATCGTCACCTTCATCATCTGCTTCTCTCTTTCTCTTCTCTCCCTGAACTGCTGTATCTGACACACACACACACACACACAGGTCAACCCAAACTGACTTGGGGCAAAAAAGTGCTGATGTCACAGATCATGTGACATAAACTCACCTCCATCTTCATCCTCTTCATCGTCCTCCTCCACGTAGTCTCCATCGTCGTCTTCATCCTGATAGTCAGAGAGGACAGCGTCAATGAGAAAAGAGGACAGCGTCAGTGAGGACGGAGGACCGGGTCAGTGAGGACGGAGGAAATGAGGACAGCGTCAGTGAGGACAGAGTGGAACCTCAACCACACAGAGGACTCACCTGGATTCCTTCCTTCATCAGGTAGGACAGTCCCACTTCATCTTCGTCTGAGCCTTCGTCCCCGTCCTCGTCGTCTTCATCGTCCTCCTCATCATCGTCATCGTCTCCCAGTGGCCCCGCCTCATCGTCAACGTCTGCAACACAGACTCCGTTCAACACGGACACAGAGTTTGATATAGGGACAACACGACCTGGACGTGGTCTCACCGTTCTCGGCCTCAGAGTCGGGGACCTCGTTGTCCTCCTGGTCAAAACCGTCCAGGTAAGTGAGCTGAGGCAGCATCTCGAAGACGCTGTCTCTGTAGTCGTCCAGTGTGGACACTTCACAGCTGTACAGGTCCAGACTCCTCAGGTTCTTCAGGCTCTGCTGCAAGACAAGACAGAGACACAGGAGACGTTTCAGAGACACAGGAGACGTTTCAGAGACACAGACGCGTTCAGGCGCATCAGTCAAACTCACCAGTGGCTTCACGCTGCTCAGCTCTTTGATCTTGTTCCCACTCAGATTCAGGTGAGACAGATTTGGACATTTGTCTGCCAACGTGTCCAAACCTCCTGAGATGGTGTTGTCACTGACCTCCAGCTGAGACGGAGACAGACAGTCAGAGACAAACAGAGATAGTGGACACATGGAGACACCGTCAGAGACAGAGACACTGACCTTGCGTAGTTTGGGCAGAGGGGGCAGTGTGGACAGAGACGTCAGTCCAACGTTGACCATACTGAGGACGTCCAGCTCTGTGTACTCGTCCGTCAGTCCCTCCACGTCCCCATCACTGGAGCGACAGTTGTCCACCACCAGCTCTGCCACCTGAGGACACACAGACATGTCTTCATTAAAGCTGTGATGTCCAATCAGGACACAGACATGTAATGTCTTTAAAGACACAATATTAAGTTATTAAAACACAAAGTTATTGTTATAAAAAACAGAATGAATGAACTAAAGTAATAACTGGGTCACGTGGTCTAAACAACAGAGAGTGGGCGGGGCCAGCGCCGCTCACTGGACCCATAACTTTCCTGTTTGGTCTGCTATGAACCGCATTCACCGGAACTTCCACCGAACCTGAGTCACGTGTCAAAAAGGATCCGATCATAATGATAATGATTATTATTAATATTATTCGGAGTTTGGAGTTCAGGTTCACAGAGAGAGGGAGGGCCGAAGTCGAACTGTAACCGACTTTAACATGGAGTGACGGTGATGAAGCTCCGGACACACGGACACAGACTACGGAACACACGGTCTATATACGCGCGTGTGTCTTTGTGTGTGAGCGCGCGCGCATGCACGGCCCTACAGGACAAACCGCGGGAGTTTCCTCCTCCATGTTGAAGTTGTTTTCTGGGTCAAAATGTCGGAGGCGCCTCCGCCGCCTTCCTCGTCTCTACTGAAGTAAACAAACACGAACCTCCGCCGGGTTCCGGTTCCTCAGCTCCAGGCTGATTCTCTTCTTCATCTCCATGTTGAACCAGGTCACACGAACACAAACACACACACACACACAGAGAGAGAGAAACGCGGATCACAGATGCTCCGTCTCCTGCGAACACCAGGCGACTACTGAGCCTCCATGTTCGTTAGCCTACCTCCACCCACACGCCACGCCCTCTTTGTGATAAATATTCATTGACTTTTCAGATTTCTGTCTTCTATTGGCTTAAAGATGAGCCACTCACAAGGCTACGCCCCGTAGGCTGAGCGTATCCAGGACCTCTCTGTGATAGGCTGGAATTACAAATGCGTCGTCGGCTCTCAGCCAATGAGAGGACGAAGATGAAACGTTTAAACTTAACACACGCCTACTCTTTGTGTGAACTGCCGCCATATTTTAGAGAGCACTTCACAGTCCCTCGGATTTTCCAGTGTCACAAACATTTACGAGTTTTACCGGAAAAGATCGCGTTATAAATAATAACATTAATAATAATACTAATCGTAATAATAATAATGATGATAACAATAATAAATCTAAAACATCCTTAAAGTAAATCGAAATTGTGAGGTAAAAGTGATAATTATGAGATTAAAAAGTGACAATTATGAGACAATTTAGAATTTAGAATTTTAATTTTCTTAATCCCCTTAGGGAAAGTATTCCTCTGCATATAATTATGTGATTAAAAAGTCGTAATTGTGCGATAACAAGTCATGATTATGAAATAAAGTCGTAATTATGAGATAATGACCAGAGAATGTTGGATTTCATTGGCCCTCACCCTCCAAAATTTTGTAATGTTGGACAGACTATCCGGTGGCCGCTGGTGCTCAAGGACTGAGCCAGGGATTGAGAGTTCAAGTCCCATCTAGGGTGAACTTCCTCGGAGCAGCCCAGGCATAGTTTTGAGACTTTAGAAGTCACTAGTATATATTTATTATAATATTAGCACCGTTTTCTCCTGTGTGCATAAATAGTCCACACTGCTCGTGGTGTGGACTATAAATGTGAACAGTGATTATTGTTGGGGGTCATTTTCATGGCTTTTTGAGACCATGGATTATGATTGATTGTGTGCTTGAATGAGAAAATTGAACTTGTGTTGTGTTGAAATTGTTTAATAAGAAACTAAGGGCAAGCACAGGGTAAACACAGGGTAAACACAGGGCAAACACAGGGCAAACACAGGGTAAACACAGGGAAAACAGGGTTAAAGGCCCACAGGGTAAACACAGGGCAAACACAGGGTAAAAACACAGGGCAAACACGGGCAACACAGGGTAAACACAGGGTAAACACAGGGCAAACACAGGAAAACCACAGGGCAAAACACCAGGGTAAACAGGGGCAAACACAGGGCAAACACAGGGCAAACACAGGGTAAACACAGGGTAAACACAGGGCAAACACAGGGGCAAACAGGGCAAAAACACAGGTAAACACAGGGCAAACACAGAGGTAAACACACAGGGTAACACGGGCACACACCAGTAAACACAGGGCAAACACAGGGTAAACATAGGCAAACCAGGGTAAACAGGGCAAACACAGGGTAAAACAGGGGCAAGCACAGGCAAACACAGGTAAACCAGGGTAAACACAAACACAGGGCAAACACAGGGCAAACACAGGGCAAACACAAACACAGGGCAAAAACACAGGGAAACCAAGGGCAAACACAGGGTAAACACAGGGTAAACACAAGCCTCACAGGGTAAACACAGGCAACACAGGCAAACACAGGGCAAACACAGGGTAAACACAGGGTAAACACAGGGCAAACACACAGGGCAAACAACAGGGGCAAACACAGGGTAAACACAGGGAACAACACAGAAAACACAGGGCAGAAACAGGGAAACACAAACACAGGGGAGGGTAAACACCAAACAGGGTAAACACAGGAGCAAACAGGGGTAAAACACAGGGCAACACAAGGGTAAACACAGGGGGTAACCACAGGTAAACACAGGGTAAACACAGGGTAAACACAGGGCAAACACAGGGTAAACACGGGCAAACAGGGTAAAACACAGGGGTTAACAGGGGTAAACACAGGGCAAAACACGGGTAAACACAGGGCAAACAAGGTAAACCCACAGGGTAAACACAGAGGCAAACAGGTACAGCACAGGGCTAAACACAGGGCAACCGGGCAAACAGGGTAAACACGGGCAAAGAGGCAACAGCAGGGGGTTAACACGGGTAAACACAGGGCAAAACAAGGGTAAACACAGGGCAAACACAGGGTAACACAAAACACAGGGACAAAAAACACAGGGCAAACACAGGGAGGTAAGCCAGGGTGGGCAAACACAGGGCAAACAGGGTAACAGGGCAAAACACAGGGGGGTGCAAACACAAACACAGGGTAAACACAGGGTAAACACAGGGCAAACACAGGTAAACACAGGGCAAAACAAACACAGGGTAAACAGGGCAAACACAGGGGCAAACAGGGGCAAACACAGGGTAAACACAGGGTAAACAACACAGGGTAAACAACAAACAGGTAAACACAGGGCAAACACAGGGTAAACACAGGGCAAACACAGGAGGTAAACAGGGCAACACAGGCAAACACAGGGTAAAACACAGGGGGCAACAAGGGCAAACACAGGGCAACACAGGGCAAACAGGGTAAACACAGGAGTAAACACACAAACAGGGTAAACACAGGGTAAACACAGGGCAAAAACACAGGGGTAAACACAGGGTAAACACATAGGGTAAGGCAAACAAACACAGGGTAAACACAGGGCAAACACAGGGTAAACACAGGGCAAACACAGGGTAAACACAGGGTAAACAGGGCAAAAACACAGGGCAAACACAGGGGTAAAAACACACCAGGGCAAACACAAGGAAAACACAGGGCAAAACAGGGGCAAACATACAGGGGTAAACACAGGGCAAACAGGGCAAGACACAGGTACACAAGCACAGGGCAAAACACAGGGTAAACACAGGGCAAACATAAAGCCGGGAACAGCTGGGGGTAACAAGACAGGGAACACGGGTAAACACAGGGCAAACACGGGTAAACACGGAGAAACACAGGGCAAAACAGGGTAAACACAGGGGCAACACAGGGTAAACATGGGGCAAACAGGGGTAAACGCTGGGGGTAAACACAGGGGCAAACACACGCAACATGGGAAACACTGGGGCAAACAGGGCAAACAGGGTAAACATCGGGCAACACGTGCAGGGGTAAAACAGGGCACAGGTAACACGGGAGGGTAAACACAGGGCAAACACGGGCAAACCAGGGCAAACACGGAACAAACGAGGGTGGCAGGGCAAAACACAGGGCAGAGCAAACACGGTAAACACAGGGCAAAAACACAGGGCAAACACAGGGCAAACAGGGCAAAACAGGGTAAACACAGGGGTAAACTGGGGCAAACATGGGGTAAACACGGGTAAACCAACTTGGGCAAACAGGGGGCAAACACAGGGTAACACAGGGTGGGACAGCACAAGGGCAAACGAGGGTAAACATCAGGGCAACGCAAACAAACACGGGTAAACACAGGGCAAACACAGGTAAACACAGAACAAACCTGGGGCAAACACAGGGCAAACTTACAGAGCAAACACAAACGGGCAAACACAGGGGAGGGCAAACACAGGGTAAACACAGGCAAACACAGGCAAACACAGGGTAAACACAGGGGCAAAACGGGCAACACGGGCAAACACAGGGTAAACCAGTAAAACACAAAACCAGGGCAAACACAAAACACAGGCAAACACAGGGTAAAATACAAGGGAACAGAACCAACACACCAACAGGGTAAAAACACAGGGTAAACACAGGGCAAACACAGGGTAAACACAGGGCAAACACAGGGTAAACACAGGACGGGTAACACAAACAGGGCAAACACAGGGTAAAAACACAGGGTAAACACAGGGTAAACACAGGGCAAACACAGGAGTAAAACACAGGGCAAACACAAACACAGGGTAAACACAGGGTAAACACAGGGAAACACAGGGTAACACACAGGGCAAACACGGGCAAACACAGGTGGGACGGGTAAAACAGGGCAAACAGGGTAAACACAGGAAAACACAGGGGGCAGAAGGGCACAGGAGTAAACACAGGGCAAACACGGGTAAACACAGGTGTTAACACGAGCAACAAGGGTAAACACGGGTAAACACGGGCAAACACAGAGCAAAACAGGGCAAACACAGAGCAAACATGCAGGGCAAACACAGAGCAAACACAGGGGGGGGCAAACAGGGGCAAATCACAAAAAACAGGTGGCACAGGGCAAACACAGAGCAAACACAGGGTAAAACAGGGCAAACAGAGCAAACACATAGGGCAAACACAGAGCAAACCACGGCAAACCTGGGGCAAACACAGGGTAAACACGGGCAAACACAGGGCAAACACAGGGCAAACACAGAGCAAACAGAGCAAACACAGAGTAAACACGACAACATCAAAATTATGGGATAATTAAGTCATAATTATGGGATAAAAAGTCAAAATTATGAGAGAAAAATTCGAATTTATTGATAGAAAGTCATAATTATGTAGATAAAAAATGATTATCTCATAATTTTGACTTACTTTGAGGATATTTTTATTATCAAGACTAATTTTCACCTCTTTCTTGGTGGAAACGGGCTCTTTTATAATTTGGGGTTATATATGTATTTATTTTTTCCTTTAATGTCTGTGTTTTGTTGATGAATTTGTTTTTTAAATGTTTTAACAAAATATTCAAACATTGTTTTGTACAAAAAAAAAACGTTCACAACGACAGTAACGGAGCATGCGCGCACAAGAACAACCTCTATGATTAGTCACTAACAGCTTAACGAGACTCTTTGCTGCTCTCTCGCTCATTTTGAAACACTTTTTTGAGTCTTTATTTTTTTAACTTCTTACGGCAGCTCAACAACGACAACTGTCACTTTGCGGTAAAAAAAAAAAAGTTTGCGACTGTAAAACTTTGCGAACGGACAGCTAAGCTAACGCTAGTAGATCGCTAATGCGTCGCCGCGACATCAGAGCGCGTGCGTGAGTGTCCGCGTGACAGCAGGTGAACAGGTGAGTGTCCGCGCGACAGCAGTTGAACTAAACTCAGCAGAAACAGCTACAGTAGTGAGTTAACAGTGGTAAACTTAGTTAAAGTAAAAGTTGAAATTAACTGTCAAACGAACGGTTTCTAATAGGGAGACGATCTCCTTTAGAAATCGATTAAATCTAAACGTTTTGAGACTTAACCGCAGATGTGCTCACTTTATTGACTAAAGTCTGACAACGTGGTGAATCTTTGTGATTTTGTCTCAGTTTCGGCTGAGCAAAATGCTCTGAATTTAATAAAAAACAACTTAATTTTACGTGTTCTGCGTTGAAACTCGTGTGAGTGGTCACACGTGGACCTGATGAGAGCGCGTGTGTGCGTGCGTGTCTGTGTTAATGACTCGGCTCACCTGTGTGTCCGTGGGTTTCTGTGTTTTTCAGTTGAATAAAAAAAGAAAAGTGATGGATTCACCAAAACCACTGATCCTGAAGAGCAGAACCACGGTGTCCCTGCACGAGCGGTGAGACGCGCACACGCACACACACACACACACACACACACACCTTCATTGCCATGCGTTTATCTGAAGTGTGACAGTGATCATATATGTATGTATGTATGTATATATATATATATATATATATATATATATGTATGTATATGTATATGTGTGTGTAATACTCAAATGTCTGATCACTAAAGTTTAAATGATGGTTTTCAATTATATTATTATTTTCATAATCAATTCAGCTGTTGATTGTTTTGTGGATTAATCAATTAGTTTGGTTCAGAAAAAGGTCAAAAAATATTGATTGTTTTTGTCCACAATCCCAAAATGATTTAGTTTGAATGATTTCTTTGTTTTTATGGAACAAAGAAACCAGGAAATATTCAAAATCTGAATCTATCTCTGATATATCTGAAAAATGACAGAAACTAGGAAATATTTTCAGCTTCTTAAATGTGAATATTTTCTACTTTCTGTCATTTTTCAGCTTCTTAAATGTGAATATTTTCTACTTTCTGTCATTTTTCAGCTTCTTAAATGTGAATATTTTCCACTTTCTGTCATTTTTGATCTTACATGTCAATATTTTCTAGTTTCTGTCATTTTTCACCCTAAATGTGAATATTTTCTACTTTCTGTCAATTGTTCAGCTTCTTAAATGTGAATATTTTCTACTTTCTGTCAATTGTTCAGCTTCTTAAATTGAATATTTTTCTACTTTCTCTCTTTTTTTCAGATTCTTAAATGTAAATATTTTCTTATATTCTGTCACTTTTCAACTTTTAAATGTGAATATTTTCTACTTTCATTCTTCTTAAATTTCAATATTTTCTGAAGTTTTTGTCATTTTCAGCTTAAATGTCAATATTTTCTAGATTTTGTCATCATTTTCAGCTTCTTAAATGTGAATATTTTCTACTTTCTGTCATTTTCAGCTTTAAATGTGAATATTT
>NW_025321765.1:0-7500 GCF_019176455.1 Solea senegalensis | reverse complement strand
TATCATTATCCCAAATGATTATTGTGCTAAAGGTATTACTTTCTTTTTTACTTTCTTTTTTTTACTTTTCTTTTTTACTTTACTTTGTGTTCTCTTGGACATTTCACTGCACACTGTGTATGATTGCAGGTGACTTATCCCCAATCTTAACCCCAATCTTCATCTTAATCTTCATCTTAATCTTCATCTTCATCTAATGCCAGAAGAAAAGGAGGCCTGTGAAGAATGAGGCCGTGTGTCCACAAACTAAAGATTAAAGACTAGAACACAGACACTGAGTACTGTATCAGCTCATCCTTATGTGCATTTGCAGTTGTACTGAATGCAATACTCTGAAGAATTTTCGGTTATGATCACTTGACCAAAAATGTAATGACTATGAAGATCCTTCCTTTATCAAGAGAAGCTGGAATCAACAGCAGAGGAAACAGTGTAACCTCTTCACACTCAGCCCCATCACTGCCTCACTTTGAACTTCCAAGGTGACAAGAGCTAAACACAGTCACACCAACAGAATGCAGCCTCTGTGTGGCACTAATCCTGTCAGGATCAGGATCAGTGAGGATGTCAGTTCACACGCACAGCTGGTACGACACCTGTGAACAGCTGTTCGGATCAGAGTTTACAGTTATTTCCAGAGGTTTTACGTTGATTTCTTCGGATTGAAAAAGTGCATATGATTGTGTGGATGGAAGAATGAAACGCAGGCATTGAGGGGGTGCATGTGTTAGGGGAAGGCGGGGCAGCTTGACCCCCTAGGTGATTTGAGCTGTTTTAATCATGGCCCCCATGTGGACCTTGGACAAAAGAACCAGGTCGGAATCACCGTCTGCTCCTTTGTTGCAGGGGGAGCCATCGAGGCTGGGAGCAGGCCGCAAGCACCGGCGCTGCTTTCAACTCCACAACAGGCCTCCTGTTTATTTACTTTGAGGATTGTTTTATTCCAGGTGACTCTAAAGGTATTGGGTTTCCTCAATGATGTATTGCACTGTAATTATTCTGACAAGTCAACTGCCAATGACTCTTTGACACTGACACACATCTAACATGTCCCATTGTAGCAAAAACACCTTTTAGCACCATATGAAGGCAAAATACAGTCATCTTTTACAGTGTAATATATTGACTTTCAATTTGCAACAACTTGAAATAATGAAATAAAGTTTGAGCAGTTGATCCCATGTCACCAGCTCCTCTAGTCTATTTGCAGATGTGTCCCTGGGCAAGAACAAAATGTAAACTATCGCTTTCTTTGTCGTTTTGACACGCCATTGTTTCAGAAATGCCTGCATCTGCCCACAATGACTGTAAACACTGTCGTATGTGTGCCAGGCCTGTACAGGACGCTGTGATGCTGCTGGAGAAATAAACCAAAACTGGACAAGGTGTTGAGCATGTGCTGTACATACAGCTTGTGCACTGAGTAGAATCTTGAAAAAAAGCTTTATTAGAAAATGTATACAATCACAGAAACAGAGACAGAATAAATAGAATAGAATGAAATTCTATTTAAGTACGGACAATACAATTAGCATAGTTTCAATGACAACTTGTCCCTAGTTTGGCTTTTACATGAGCAGTATAATATATATACATATCATATACATGATCAACATGCTACAACTACACTATAACACACTAGAACTACATGCTACAACTACACTATAACACACTAGAACTACATGCTACAACTACACTATAACACACTAGAACTACATGCTAGACACTACACTGCTACAAAACTACACTATAACACACTACAACTACATGCTAAAACTAACTATAACGCTCTAGAACTACATGCTACAACTACACTATAACACACTAGAACTACATGCTACAACTACACTATAACACACTAGAACTACATGCTACAACTACACTGTATAACTACAACTACATGAACATACACAACTATATAACACACTAGAACTACATGCTACAACTACACTATAACACACTAGAACTACATGCTACAACTGCACATAACACACTATAACTACACAACACCAGAACTACACTAAACTACACTATAACACACTAGAACTAAGCTAAAACTACACCTATAACACACTAGAACTACAACAACTACACTACACATAACACTACATAGAACTACAACTTATAACACACCAGACACACTACAACACACTGGGAACACTAAACTACATGCTACACATAACTACACACACTAGAACTACATGCACTACACTATAGCTAGAACTACATGCTAACACTATAACACACTAGAACTACATGCTAAAACTACACTAACACATATGCTACAACTACACATAACACACTAGAACTACATGCTACAACTACAGAACACTAGAACTACATGCTAAAACTACACTATAACACACTAGAACTACATGCTAAACTACATAACACACACTATAGAACTACACATGCTACAACTACACTATAACACACTAGAACTACATGCTGCTACACTATAACACACTAGAACTGCTACATGCTACAACTACACTTCTATAACACACTAGAACTACATGCTACAACTACACTATAACCACACCTACATGCTACAACTGCTAGAACTACATGCTATACACTATAACAATACACAAGACTTATACACACTAGAACTACATGCTACTGCAGCTAACTACCTATAACACACTAGAACTACATGCTACACACACTATAACACAGAACTACATGCTACTACACTATAACACACTCAACTAACTACAACTACACTATAACACACTAGAACTACATGCTACAACTACACTATACACACTACACTACACTAGCTACAATACACTATAACTACACTAGAACTACACTACAACTACACTGCTACACACTTCTATAACACACTAGAACTACATGCTACAACTACACTATAACACACTAGGACCAGCACTACACTATAACACACTAGAACTACATGCACTACAACTACATCTATAAACACACTAGAACTACATGCTACAAACTACACTATAACACACTAGAACTACATGCTACAACTAGAACTGCACTATAACACAGAACTTCATGCTACAAACTACACTATAACACACCTAGAACCACATGCTAAACTACACACTTATACAACTACACTAGAACTACATGCTACAACTACTATAACTACTATACACACTAGAACTACATGCTAAAACTACACTAGAACACTAATGCTACTACACTATAACACACTAGAACCACATGCTACAACTACACTATAACACAAAACTACACTAAATGCATGCTACTACATGCTAAAACTACACTATAACACACAAGAACTACATGCTGCTCACTATAACACACTAGAACTACATGCTACAACTACACTATAACACTAGCAACTACACTGCACATGCTAAACTGAAACATAACATACCATAACACACTAGAACTACATGCTACAACTACACTACACCAACACATGCTACACTACTAGAACTACATGCTAAACTACCATAACGGAACTAATGCTAACTACACTGCACTAAGAACTACATGCTGCAACTACTGCCATAACACACACTAGCTAACACACTAGAACTACATGCTAAACTACACTTATAACACACCAGAACTACATGCAACTACACTATAACACACTAGAACTACATGCTGCTAACTGCTATAACACCCAGAACACATGCACAACTACACTATAACACACACAAGACACTACATGCACTAGAATCATATGCTACAACCACACTACACACTAGAACTATGCTACAAACACACCAACTACACTGTAACACTAGAACTACATGCTACAACTACATAACACACTACTACATGCTGCCAACGCATTAACACACTAGAACTACATGCTACAACTACACTATAACACACTAGAACTACATGCTACAACTACACTATAACACACTAGAACTACATGCTAAAACTACACTATAACACACTACAACTACATGCTAAAACTACACTATAACGCTCTAGAACTACATGCTAAAACTACACTATAACGCTCTAGAACTACATGCTAAAACTACACTATGACGCAGAGCCGGATGAAATAAATGGACTATACTAGGCAGACTTTATTTTTTGGGCCCCCCTCCATCGTTGTTATTTATGAATTGAAATCTGAAACTTACCAAAGTTATTAATAAAAGTTAATTCACATTTTACATAGCGTAGTCTTTGGTTACGAGTTGGTTCTTTGTATGCCAAAATAAGTCATGTGTCGTATATTAAACAGTCTATCAGACTATTTTTTGATTTTTATTACCGTATTTATACGTTACTACAAGGCTCTATTAAATGCTATTAAATGATCCTTATCTTATCCATTGCGAGTGTCATTGTTAAGGCAGTAGTACCAGTAAATCACCAATAGGTGTCAGCATTGCTATGTAAACAGAGCAAATAAGATAAATGTTGTAAGCTATTGCATTTTGCAGCAAATCTTAATTAAATGTGTTGATTAAATGGAATAGTTTAATAAGTAGTCAAATATACAAAGACCAATCAAATGTGCAGTAAGAGAAACTGTGCTGTCGTGGTAAAGAGGTTTATTTTCATGGACAAGCATCACCTCTCTTCCATGTTCTGGTATTCAGCTCCTGGTCTGGACTGGTCTGGATGTTTCTCTGGATGGTGAACTGTGCACTGTTGTTTTTGGAAGCCATTCTAGATTTAGTCTTAGTTTTAGTCTTTTGGACTAAAACACTTATTAGTTTTAGTCACGTTTCAGTCATTTCTATAGTGCACTGTCACACATAAGTGTGACAGTGCACTATAGAAATGACTGAAATCGGCTTGGAAGGGCTTGGGACAAAGGTGGTTTACAGCGAGCCCCGCCCGGACCTCGCCGCGGACATGTGCACTCGTTGCGGCTTCTCCCTCCCACCTGCCCCCAGCACGACTGTCGATCGGAGCAGACTGTCCTCAGAACGCCCTGACAGCATCGCGTCATCAGGACGAGGAGCGTAAATTGTCTTGAAACGCGGACCAAGTCATTTTTAGGTTTTGATTGTTTTCAGCCAATCAGTCAATATGTGGGCAAGTTACAGGGCACTTCCTGTTTAGTGGCGAAACGCATTATTCAAAATGGCTGACATCGCGTTTGGGGTCAAGTTAGCATTCGTACACATGTTCAGGGTCGGGGTCTCGTGTTACGTTTGAAGTTTCTTGTGGAAAGGCCAAAGAATGGCGAAGTTATAGCGCACTTCCTGTTTCGCGGCGAGTCGTCGAAATTCGCCAAAATTCCAATGGATGCCGTGGCCACGCCCTTTTGAATCTGCAAAGGTTTCTGATAACTTTTGGTCTTGGATGGGTCTAGAACGTTTTTCGCATTGCTACGATGAACGCCCTCAGACAAGTTCGTTCAGTTACAAAACATGCAAAACGCAAGATGGACGCCAAATCCAAAATGGCCAACTTCCTGTTGAGTCGAGGTTATAGTGTCAAAAGGATTTTTTGTTCGTCTTTGGCTGAACAATAATCCCACCAAATTTTGTGAAATTCGGTGAAACTAAATTTCGGCCTGCTCCATAGGCATGTGACCTGTGGGGGCGCTCCTGAGCCATTTTGCATTGGTTTTTCGCAATTCCATTTATTTATAAAATCTTTTACCAGTTCTGATGTGCGTTATCATGCACGTTTAGGGGGTCAAATTAGAGATCGTTGCGGCAAAAGAAAAATAATAATAATTTTTAGAATTTCACCACTGTGTGAGTGCTCGGTCCCTAAATATCTGTATTACATATCCACTCCAGCTATTAAATGTTAAAACGGCTTGCCATAATATGGATAGATACAGATATCGGAAATTACATTTTTACTAGTCACATTGTATTTTTGGATATTCAGAATTACATTCTGGACAAGACAATCCAAGACATTCACATTATTTATTATTTACAACAATGACTTTATTCCTTAGGCATTTGTAGATGAATCAGTATTGTTTTTAAGGCCAGGTTTTGTTTCTTCATAAATGTTTGTGTTTCATTATTTAGTCATGGTAATGAATATATTTTTCTCCTCAGTTTTGTTAAAAGTAAAATTGTTGACAGAATCAGGGTTGATGCAGGTCAGTTTCAGTTACCCTGTCTGGTTTATTAGAAACGATCGTGTCCATGTTCTCGTCCAGAGCTATTCAGCTTCAGAAGCAGGTGGGCCAAAAAGGAAAATAGCTGTTTTGTGGGCCAGAATATTTGTCAAAAAAACTAAAATTATAACAATAATAATAATAATTTGGCAAAAATAAAATGGTTTATAGCACTTATAGCAAATACCAAACATATACCGTATTTTTCACTTTAATTTGACATTATAACCAAATCCAGACAGCAGCCAGTCCACTTTACAAGTGAGACAGAGTTGGAAAATCAAGATAGGTGCAAAAGTTAAAGCCGAAGATCCATCACCATCTCCAGGAAGAGACTCTTTGGCCACAGAGAGGTGAAAGCCTAATGGTGACAACACAAAGCTGACATCACTGATGACGACCTGGAGCCTGGATCAGTGCTCATGTCTGTCAAACCCCAGGAGGACATCATCATTCAACTGGGACGAAATCATGCTCATAGTACCTGGATGTAAGGGCGTAGGTTTGCATGTGGACGGTGTAATACATGGAGAACGCCACATTGTTCCTATAATAGAGACAGGGCAATGTGTACATGTGCGGCACTGCTATGAGAGGAGAGCGAGTGGATTTTACGAGTATCAGTGAACGCATCACAGCCGAGCAGAAATATCACTGTGTTCAGCACAACCTGCCCTCCATAGCCTTTGTCAGTCCAGTTCCAGCGTGTGGGCCGTATCTGGCCTGCGGGCCGCCAGTTGAATGGGCCTGTCCTCCAGTGTCACTGAAAATTCTATTTAAACTACATTAGTTTCCCTAGACTTGAATGAGTAAAGCTTTTTCATTACAGTGGTAATAGTGAAATTCATCAGTCACATTCAGGAGGGCTCGTCTGACACAGAGCAGATCATGGTCTTTTATAGCTGAACATATTCATAAAGAAAGAAGCATTTCTGTAATAATTACACGCTCTTCTGCACTGAGCTTTTGTGTCAGTCAGGTAGACAAGCTAGAGAAAACCAGCCCATATATGGGCATCAGTTGTGTAGGATAACTAACTGTTGTAACATACTGAGATGTGAATATATCACATTCACCATCATCATCATCATCATCACAGGATCAAACAGAAGAAAAATATTAATGGAAGCAAACAAACAAGGCAACATTCAAACACTACAAAACAGCCGTCAAATGCATTACACCATCATTAAAGAAGGGAGAGTTGTTTTTGTATCTTGTATTTTGTTTTAAAGGCATACAGCACAGACAGACAGGTACTTGTCTCACCTCACCTGCTGATTGTGACAGATCTTCAGCTTCACAGGGCAGTCTGTGAAATGTGTGTTCACCTGTGTGACCTCTAAGTGGCATTATGCTTACACCTAGTGGTCGTGTTGGGTCAGCACAGCCTGGGCTCAGGTGTGTGTGTGTGTGTGAGCGTGTGTGTG
>NW_025321764.1:0-16196 GCF_019176455.1 Solea senegalensis | reverse complement strand
TCATGATGAGAACATGAATGTATCATGTGTTCATGATGAGAACAAGAATGTATCATGTGTTCATGATGAGAACATGAATGTATCATGTGTTCATGATGATAACATGAACGTATCATGTGTTCATGATGAGAACATGAATGTATCATGTGTTCATGATGATAACATGAACGTATCATGTGTTCATGATGAGAACAAGAATGTATCATGTGTTCATGATGAGAACATGAATGTATCATGTGTTCATGATGAGAACAAGAATGTATCATGTGTTCATGATGAGAACATGAACGATCATGTGTCATGATGAGAACAAGAATGTATCATGTGTTCATGATGAGAACAAGAATGTATCATGTGTTCATGATGATAACATGAGTGTATCTTGTGTTCATGATGATAACATGAACGTATCATGTGTTCATGATGAGAACAAGAATGTATCATGTGTTCATGATGAGAACAAGAATGTATCATGTGTTCATGATGAGAACAAGAATGTATCATGTGTTCATGATGATAACATGAACGTATCATGTGTTCATGATGAGAACATGAATGTATCATGTGTTCAGTCATTTCTATTTGAATCTCTGCTGCTGTGATGAAGAGCGGCTCCCTCGTCTTCTTCACTCATAAGTTCAAACAAACACGACTTCAGTCACAGACTCATTTTCTCTGAGTCATCGTCTGGACTCGAGTCTCCAGAGACACAAACTCATAAAGCTGGAGATGATGGAGATGATGATGAGGATGATGAGGATGATGATGATGATGGAGATGATGAAGGTGATGCTGAGGATGAATATGTTGATGAAGATGATGACGATGCAGAAGACGAAGATGATGATAAAGATGATGATGATGACAATGAAGAAGACAATGACTATGATGAGGATGAACATGATGATGAAGACGGTGCAGAAGATGATGAAGATGATGACAATGAAGAAGACAATGATGATGAAGAAGATGATAAAGAAGATGACTTTTGTTTTTTACTGAGGAATATAAAATGCAGCAGTGCAGATGAAAACATGAACACTCACTGCTTCATCATCAGAAGGAAACTCCAGGTTTCCTGCGCTGTCTGTAAAGAGAGGGATTATTAATAGAAACAGTAATAAAGTCTGAATATTGTTTCCTGTTGGAGACAAACTAACAAACCCAGCTTCAGTCCCTGATGAACTCCCGTCTGCAATGACACGGCAGCTTTTTTACACGGATCAAATATTAAAGATCAGACAAACAATCTGCAGCTGCAGCTCAGGCACAATCATCATGTCACTTTTGCCTTCTTCTCCTCCAGATAATCTGGCACAATTTAACCTCCTAGATTATACAACGCTGACAGAGAAACTGTTAAAAGATTAAAACCCACAACGTGCTGCTGTGATTTTCTGCCTACGCTTCAGATGTATTGCAGATAGTAAGTGATTCTCTTCAGTCAGGGCAGTTTAAACTACAGAGATTAAAAACAATCTAATCTGGATCAGAATAGGAAACTGCAGGCCCATATTAAACCTTTCATTTCTGGGAAAGGTCATGGAAAGAGTTGTTCATTATCTACAAATTCATGCTTTTTTTGGTGTAAAACAATCTTCAATGAATTTCAGTCTGGATTCAGAGCAGACCAGACCAAATCAAAGTCTTAAATGACTCACGTCTGAGTAACGATGTATCAAAACCTCTGTGTTGGTTTTATTGAACCTCAGCGCCGCATTCGACACAGTCGATCCCGACACACTGATAGACAGACAAAGTGGGTGGGACTTACTGGTACTGTGCTAAACTGGTTAGATATGGACTACTTTGTCTCAGTTGGTAATTATGAGTCTGACATGCGGAGTTCCTCAAGGCTCCGTTCTCGGCCCACTTCGATCTAATCTATACGCTGCCTCCAGCTCAGATTATAACACATCACAACATCTCTTACCACAACCTATGCAGATGACACACACCTTCATATTTCAGTGTCATCACATGACTACATTTACGTTTAACATTTAAGCACTTAGCATTTATCTAAAGCGACTTACAAAAGAGGAATAAGCTACATAGAAGACGTTTTGGAAAGAAATCCACAATAGATAGTGAGTGATAGATGGTGAGGGTGCCGAGGTGGATCCAAGTGCAGAAGGAAAGGATAAAAGGTAAGTGCTAGGACAGAAGATGCTCTTGGAAGAGCTGGGTTTTTAAGAGCTTCTTGAAGATAGTTGTCGAGGGGTAACATAACCCTTTAGGAGAACATTTAAGTCAGTGGGAGCAGACCCATGAAGCACTTTGTTGGCTAGCATCAGTGATTTGAATTTGATGCGGGCAGCTAAGGGAGCCAGTGGAGCTCAATGAGCCCTTGGTCTACAAAGATAGAAAGGGATGCTAACTCTGTTCTGTAAGCGCTCAATAGCTCATTCCACCAGTGTGGAAGGGACTACGGTCCCTTACTTTCACTGAGTATGAGTGGATGTGCCAGAACTTTCTCCAGCTCAATGCAGACAAGACTGAAGTGATTGTTTTTGGCCCCAACAATCAAAGGTCAAAGGTCAGTGACTCTGTGTCATTGGGCGCTACAAAACAAGCCAGTGTGGCTGTTACCACCTGAATAACATCGCAAGGATCAAGGGTTTTCTGTCCAAATAAGACAGAAAAAGCTGCAGCTGGTCCATCATTCTGCTGCCAGAATCCAGACTAATACCAGGAAACTGGACCACATCAGATCTCTACTTCCTGTGAGTCAAAGGATAGATTTCAAAGATCTTTACTCTTGGTCTACAAAGCACTCAATGGTTTGGACCAAAATACATCCTGGACTTATATAGAGTTCCTTAGGAAGCATCCAGAGCTCTAAGATCATCAAGACCAGGTTTACTGTGAGTTTCCCCAGATCCAGAACCAAACAAAGTGAAGCAGCGTTCAGTTCTTCTGCTCCGCACCTGTGGAACAAACTCACTGAACACCTGAGGTTCTGAGGTTCTGAGGTCTGACGACGTGGCAGTGGTTAGAATGTCTGCTTCACAGCAAGAAGTTCACCGGTTTGAATCCCAGTTTCACTGAGGGTGTGTGTGTGTGTGTGTGTGTGTGCGTGCGTCTGCAGCTGAAAACTAGATTTAGAGTAGCATGTAGCCAGGAGCTAAGTGTTTGTGTCATGTATAATTGAGCAGCGTTCTTCGGTGATGAATGAATGAATGATTAATGCCGAGGTGTAAACAGTGGTGCAGAGGTTAGCACGGATTAGCATTGTGCTGATTAGCATTGTGCTGATTGTGTGTGTGCAGGGCCTCGCCGGGGGAACCATGTGACCGTGTGAGGAAACTACCAGCACCTGCGTTTATACTGTACATCCCATAATGTCTGAATGAAAACTGGATTTCACAAAAGAATGAAAGAAAGAATCTGATGAGACTGAACATGTGTGCTGGACTGTGGTGAAGTTGTACGTCCCACTGGACCAGAGACACCATGGACAACTTCACTTTGTCCCCATAAAACCTGTCCACTGCTCACACTCTCGCTCTCTCTCTCCGTCTCAGATGAAGCAGTGACCCGGATTTCATCATTTCACACTCATGTATGATAAATGAGTTCACTCGTTCACAAAGAACGAGACAGATTGTGTCCATAATCATGAACTTAAAAGCAGGAGGAAGAGGATGATGAATAACAGAGGTGAAGAGAAGTCAACAATGAGACGGACGAAAGAGGAGGAAAGGAGGAACGAGGGAACAAATGAGGGAAAAGGTGAGGCGGTGACGGAGGTGTAGCCGTCTCTGTTTCTCTGAAGAACTGTGAAGAACTTAAGAACTGTGAAGAACTGAAGAACTGTGGAGAACTGAAGAATGGTGGAGAACTGAAGAACTGTGAAGAACTGTAAAGAACTGAAGAAGTGGAGAACGAAGACCTGTGGAGAACTGAAGAACTGTGAACTGTAAAGAACTGAAGAACGGTGGAGAACTGAAGAACTGTGAAGAACTGAAGACTTGGAGAACTGAAGAACAGTGAAGAACTGAAGAACTGTGAAGAACTGAAGAACTGTGAAGAATTGAAGACCTGTGGAGAACTGAAGAACTGTGAAGAAGTGAAGACCTGTGAAGAACTGAAGACCGAGAACTGAAAACAGTGAAGAACTGAAGAACTGTGAAGAACTGAAGAACTGTAAGAATTGAAGACCTGTGGAGAACTGGAAGAACTGTGAAGAACTGAAGAACTGAAGGAAGAACTGTGAAGAATTGAAGACCTGTGGAGAACTGAAGAACTGTGAAGAACTGAAGACCTGTGGAGAACTGAAGAACAGTGAAGAACTGAAGAACAGTGAAGAACTTAAGAACAGTGAAGAACTGTGAAGAACTGAAGAACTGTGGAGAAGTGAAGAACGGAAGAACAGTGAAAAGTGAAGAATGGTGGAGAACTGAAGACCTGTGGAGAACTGAAGAACTGTGAAGAAGTGAAGAATGGTGGAGAACTGAAGACCTGTGGAGAACTGAAGAACAGTGAAAACTGAAGAACTGTGAAGAACTGAAGAACTGTGAAGAACGGTGGAGAACTGAAGAACAGTGAAAACTGAAGAACTGAAGAACTGAAGAACTGTGAAGAACAGTGAAGAACTGAATAACTGTGAAGAACTGAGAAGAACTGAAGAACTGTGAAGAACAGAAGAACTGTGAAGAACTGAAGAACAGTGAAGAACTGAAGAACTGTGAAGAACTGAAGAACAGTGAAGAACTGTGAAGAACTGAAGAACTGAAGAACTGAAGACCTGTGGAGAACTGAAGAACAGTGAAGAACTGAAGAATTGTGAAGAACTGTGAAGAACTGAAGAATGGTGAAGAACGAAGAACTGTGAAGAACTGAAGAATGGTGAAGAACAGTGAAGAACTGTGAAGAAAGAACTGAAGAACTGAAAAGAAGAATGAAGAAAGAAGTGAAGAATGGTGGACAACTGAAGAACAGTGAAGAATTGAAGAACTGGGAAGAACTGGGAAGAACTGGGAAGAACTGAAGAACTGTGAAGAACTGAAGAACTGTGGAGAACTGAAGAACAGTGAAGAACTGAAGAACTGTGGAGAACTGAAGAACAGTGAAGAACTGAAGAACTGTGAAGAACTGAAGAATGGTGAAGAACGAAGAACTGTGAAGAACTGAAGAATGGTGAAGACCTGAAGAACAGTGAAGAACGTGGAGAACTGAAACAGTGGAGAACTGAAGAACTCTGAAGAACTATGACAGAGAGACAGATGAGGACAGAGTCAGACGGCGAGTTTCCTTCTGAAACGTCTTTCATTAAAACCATGTTTTAAAAAACAATTTAAGGGTTTTTCTTAATTAACCCTCAGGTAATCAGACTGTGCCTCGTTAAGGTAAAACTCGTCCAGAGGACACTCACCTCTTTAATCTGTCGTCCTCTGTGGGACAGGAAGTATCGGACAGTTAATTAGCATCGAGCACGGCGGTGTCTCCCCGCTGATGAACCTAAACTCGACCTCCATCAGCAGAAGAAACAGAGAGGATTGTGGGAAGAACAAAGGAAAAAAAGTGTTGTCACCAAAAACAAACTTTATTGAAACAAACAAACCTCTGATGTTTGGAGACGTCATGTTACATCACGGTCCAGGAAAGAGACGGTAAAATGAAACGTTTGTCCCAGTGACGGCGTTCATGTGGTCATGTGTTCATATGTTCATGTGCTCATATTTATAATTAAAGGTTTAATGAGATGAAACATTGAATATTCAAACAAAAAACAAACACGTCTCAGATCATATTTTATCATAGTTTGAATAAGAGTCGTCATCATAATCATAAATAATCGGCGGAATCTTCACTCACACACACACGCGCGCGCACACACACACACACACGAACAAAGCAACATGAGTCGTGGTCCAGGACAAAGACAGATCCTCCTGAGTCAGAACAGTGAAGACAAAGAGACGTCCAGAAAGTGGTCAGAGGTCAGGGTGCAAATATTTTAGAAAAACAAAACAAAAAACTGAATTCTAAAATTCTAATAAAGAGAAACAATGTTGAAATAAAAATATAAGACATAAGTGAGTCTGTTTGGTTTTTACCAGTGCAAATAAAGACAAAACACTTCACACACATCAGAGTTTAACGTGAACCACATGACACGAGCTGCGATTCAAGAGAAAAGATGAAATGATGAAAAAAACGATATTTATCTTTTTTTAAAAACAACAAATATGATCAAATTCTTTGAATTTAAAAGTTTTTCCACTTATTCTGACAAAGTTCCTCAGTTATGATGTCAGAGCTGTGATGTCATGATGAGGACTACATAAAGGTGCGTCACTAACTTTGATTAGAGACTAATAAACTCGAGACGAAACATTTCGAGGCGCCTGATGAAAATCCATCATTTTTTTCAACATCAAAACACAGATAGAACATGACCGGACAGTTGTTAGCTTAGCATTAGCCACGGGAGAGTTGTTAACTTAGCATTAGCCCTGGAAGAGTTGTGAGTTAAGCATTAGCCCTGGGAGAGTTGTTAGCTTAGCATTAGCCCCGGGAGAGTTGTTAGCTTAGCATTAGCCCCGGGTGAGTTGTTAGCTTAGAATTAGCCACGGGTGAGTTGTTAGCTTAGCATTAGCCACAGGTGAGTTGTTAGCTTAGCATTAGCCCCAGAAGATTTGTCATAAAATTACATTTACTCATATTACATTAGTTGTCATTGCACCTTTAGTCGCGCCACGAAAAAACTACAGCTGTAGCTTCAGTTTCATAGAGACCAGGAAATTGACAGATCCAAACACACTTACAGCAAATGAACAAACTGAGCTGTTCCAGGACCAAACCCAGACATGACCTGGCGCGTGTGCGCGCACACACACAGAAGTGTGCGTGCATACGCGTGCGCGCGCGCGCACACACAGCAGAAACAAACTTTACAGTCAGTTACAATGTGGCTTCCAGGTCATAGCCAGGACTCATAAGTGTTAATTACAGTACATTCAAAAGCAACATTTACGATGTTTCCATTCCCCTAATTACAAATGGACACATTCCTGCACTTAGTCCCAGCTCAGCAGGCAGACTGGAATGTCCAAGTATTAGTCCAAGCCCAGAAAGTGTTCAGGTGTGAGTGTGAGACCAGCTGAGGGAATGGAGTGTATCAGGTCATAGTCTCATCCCGAACCAACTGCACTGGAGTCTTTAGTGAGACGGACTAACTCCTGGGACAAAACCTCCAGGTCCTAAAGACACAAGGACACAATCACTGTTATTGATCGTCAGTCACATTAAGACCTTCTGCAGGTGCATGTTCTTGGTCATGTGATGTTAATGTAATCTGTCAGTAGGGGGCGTTACCTTCTGCAGATGCATGTTCTTGGTCAGCTGCTCCTCTAACATGTTCTGCAGCTTCTTGTTCATTTCTCTCAGGTTCTCGTCTCCTGGTTTCACCAAATCCCTGAGGACCGAACTCAGACCTCTGTCGCCCTGGGACCCGCCATGACCACTGACTGCCCCACTGGACACGTCTGAGGGGACAAAGAGATTGGGACATGAGGAGACAAGGAGATGTGTGTGTGTGTGTGTGTGTGTGTGTGTGTGTGTGTGTGTGTGTGTGTGTGTGTGCGTGCGTGCATGCGTGTGCGTGTCCCACCTCTGCGACTGTCCATCACGTACGTCTCGATGATGGCGCTCTTCCTGCAGATGTCCTCAGCCATGGACGAACAGCTGACCTCCAGGTGTTTCACCTGAGGAGGTCGAAAAAAAAAAAAATATGGCAGTGACTGAAGAACGACCGTGTGACTGATGGTCGTCATGGTGACAGAAGAGTCCTCACCTTCTCCTCCAGCATCCACTTCTCCTGCTGAACCTCAGCAAGACGCTGGAACAGCTCTCCAACCTCATCATCTGACAACTCAGCAGGACGCTGAGACTGAGGACTTCCTCCTCCAGACTGAAAGAGAGACACAGAAAGAGACAGACAGAGATAGACAGTGAGAGAGAGAGAGAGACAGAGAGACAGAGACACAGAGAGAGACAAACAGAGACACAGAGACACAGAGAAAGAGACACACAGAGAGACAGAAACACAGAGACAGTCATCATAAAAGAACTGGACATTAGAGAACATCATTTCCAGATTTGACAAACACTGATCACAATCTTGTGACGTGATGATGGACTAAGAAAATAATCTTATCTTCTGATAGAAGACGCATTTTTAAATGTTGGTCTGTGTGTGTGTAAGCTCCTCTGTTTAAGGTGTTTCTATCAATAGAAACATGTTGCCATGGTGACACAGAAATACTTCAAAGTCTCTTCTATTATCTGACACAGAGACAAAGAGAGGATGATGGGACATTTCAGTCCTCACTACACAAGCACAACAGCAGGGACGAGTCATGTGACACGTGTCGTGAAGTTATCATAAGGTTTTACTTTAGACCGAAGACAACATTCAAACACGGTCCAACTGTCTCCGCCCACCTTGTTCTGATTGGTCGGCTGAACTTCCTTCATCATGTCTCTGTAGGAGAAGGAGGAGATGGAGGACGAATCTCCAGTCTGCTGAGTCCGACTGGGACTGCTGATCTCCGAGAGGACGAGTTCCTCCAGACCTTAGACAAAAATCCAGAAGAGGACGACGTGAGGACAAACTTAACACACTGAGATACATGTCCCACATCACAAAACCAACACATCTATAACTGCAAATCCCTGTCCCTTCTCATCACTTTAAAAGATACTGCACTGTCGCTTTAAGACAGCGGACGAACACTTTATGACAGTGGACTGTCCCTTTAAGACAGTGGACAGTCCGTTTAAGACAGTGGACAGTCCGTTTAAGACAGGTGCTGGCACAAATAAGTATCTACTTTAAAATGTCTGATTCTCAGTTTTGTGCAGAAGAGTCCTTTAAACATTCATCACTGCTCATAGATAATGGATGTGTGAGTGTGCGTGTGTGTGTGTGAAGACGCCAGTGTGTCCACCTCAGCTTTGTGAATCACAGCTACATTAAATATTGAGCAAAAGGTTCTGGACTGAGCCAGAACCTCAGAACCTCCTGATGCAGTCTCACTCACACATTCGCAAACAGACACACACACACTAAAAGTGATATCACTAACCTTAACCATAACCAGTTAATGACTACCCTTAATATAACAACAATTCACCCAGAGGTCCATGAGTCCATGGCTTTGGGCATCACAGAGTCACTATCGTGACATCACAGCAACATCAAAGTGAAATCACAATAACATCACAGCAACATCAAAGTGAAATCACAATATCCAAAACAACATCACAGTAACTTCAAAGTGAGATTGCAATAACATCACACAGACATCACAGTGAAATCACAGTAACTTCACAGCAACATCCCAGTGACATCACAGTATCAAAACAACATCACAGTAACTTAACAGAAACATCACAGTGGCATCACAGCAACATCAAAGTGAAATCACAGAAACATCCCAGTGACATCACAGTAACTGCACAGCAACATCACAGTAACATTACAGTGAAATCACAGTAACATCGCAGTGACATCACAGCAACATCAAAGTGAGACCACAGTGACATCACAGAGACATCAAAGTGAGATAAGTGACGTCACAGAGACATCACAGTTACCTGTTCTGGTTTTACTGTTGGTCAGAATCTCCTGCAGTCTTTCCTGAAGTTTGTCTGCTCGTTTCCTCTCAAGCTGTAGCTGACGCTTCAGATCCTTCAACTGAGACAGACAGAGACAGTCAGAGACAGACAGAGAATTACACAGACTTGATGACTTTTAACTTTTCGCAACCTTCATAATTGTTTTTTAAATCTAGTTCATCTTTGGGTGTCTGTCTCACCGCTGCGCTCCCCTTCTTCTCCAGAATCCTCTGTCCATCCAGTGTGTCTTTGATCTCCTTCAGAGACACATGGAAACAGAGTTTCAGCGGAGCCTAACTCACAGGTAACTTCATTGTGTGTGTGTCTGGCCATTACCTGTCTGAGTTTGCTGATGATGTCACCGTCTTCATCCCTCTGTTTCTCCAGCTCCACCAGCTGCTGCTTGACTGTCTCCATCTGACATTGTTTCTCCTGAGGGACGGAGACACCATGGTAATGTGTGTGTGTGTGTGTGTGTGTGTAAGCAGACTACACTCCCTCACTTTTAATCTATCCCACCAGAGGATTAATTCATTAAACATCTGCAGTTAATTCTCCTCTAATCCTCTGCTGCTAATTAATACAACTACACACACACACACACAGGACGAAGTGTGGTCGTATGAGGCATTTAGTGTGTTACATAAGTCAGTTTAACATGTCCATGTCTTTATCTCACTGTGAGACAGACTTTTCCAACAGGAAACTGAAGTTTGTAAACCACTCACTCTCCCACACCAAACTCCATAGAGAAAAACAGTGATTTTAACATCACAGCACACAGGAGTTGTTGATCCACTGCTGCCTCCATCACTAAGTTCAAATGTCTTATTTTGTCACTTCGGCATTTTAAAATCTTCATTGAGATTTACCTCAGTGACACAAAGCGACCACACGAGGCAGCAGTAGACCAGCAGCTCCTGTGTCCCCGCGAGCTAAAATCACTGATTTTCTTTATGGACTTTGGTTTACAAAGTGACCACACACACACATACGGACACTTGTGGATTGAACTGTGGACTGTCGGTGACCACTGTGGTCCAGTCCGTCCACACATGTCACTGAACCTGAACTCAGGAAGTGACACAACCAGTGAAATTGTGTGTGTGTGTGTGTGTGTGTGTGTGTATACACACCTCCAGCTGTAGTGTGTGTTCTCTCTGTAGCTCTTTGATCTCCTCCTGATGTTCCAGTGACTTCTTCTCCATGTGCTCCTACACACACACACACACACACACACACACGATGATGAAGATGTCGTCTCTATAGTCATGATGAAGTCTGTGTGTGTGTCTGCTGACCTCGGCCTCCTTCAGTCTCCTCTCAAACCATCCTCTGGTTCCCTCCATGGACTGAAGCTGAGCCTGTAACTCCTCCACCCTCGGCTGGAGACACTCCAGCTCTTTGGAACGAGCCTGGACAGACGGACGGACAGACACACACTGTAAACACACTGTACAGTGTATGATCACATGACTTGTGTCCTCCTCCCCCACTCCTCCTCCATCCCTACCTTCTCGTCTCTCAGCTGCTGTCTGATCTCCTCCTCGGAGCGATTCTTCTCTTCATGGAGTCCTCGCAGCTCCTTCTCATACCGAGCCCTCACCCCGAGAACCTGAGGAGGAGAGGAGGAGAAGAGAGGAGAGGTTTGTGAAATGCTCTCACAGAAAACAACATTCTTGGTAAAAGTGAAACATTATTTTCGTAAAATAAGGTCCCAGAGAAGAGAGGTTCTTTGGAGGTTGTTTGGTCTTTTCTCTTCATGATAACTTCCTGACTTCTGTCTCCGTTTCTGTGATTGTTAACACTTTACACAATAAGACGTCTGATCTGATCAACCTTCAGTCTGTTTGATAAGGCTCTGGAGAGAACTGTGTAGTCAGAGCAAAGCAGAGCCACTGACAAGAGACGAGGAGACTGTCTCTGACAAAACCTGATGTAAATCAGGCCTGATAGTGAAGAGACAGAAGTCCCTGGTGCCTGTTCCAAAGTCATCTGATTGACAGAAACTCTCAGAGTCCAACTCCCAGAGTCCAAACTGCACTGCTCTGTCACAGAGAGTCCATGTATGTATGGTTCCTCATCTCTCCTGGTTCCTCATCTCTCCTAATCTCTCCTGGTTCCTCGTCTCTCCTCTTCTCTCATGGTTCCTCGTCTCTCCTCATCTCCTGGTTCCTCATCTCCTGGTTCCTCTCTCTCTCTCCTGGTTCCCTGCCCTCCCCTCATCTCCTGGTTCCTCTTGTCTCCTGGTTCCTCGCCCTCCTCATCTCCCGGTTCCCTCATCTCTCGCCTCCCGGGTTCCTCTTCTCTCTCCTCTCTCCTCATGGTTCCTCGGTCTCCCTCATCTCCTGGTTCCTCATCTCTCCCTCGCCTCTCCTGGTTCCTCTTCTCTCCTCTCTCTCATGGTTCCTCGTGTCTCCCCTCATCTCTCCTGGTTCCTCGCTCTCCTCTCTCCCCGGTTCTGCCTTTCCTCGCCTCTCTTCTCTCATGGTTCCTCGCCTCCTCATCTCCTGGTTCCTCTTGGCTCCTGGTTCCTCTTGTCTCTCCTCCCTCTTCTCTCATGGTTCCTCGCCTCCTCATCTCCCGGTTCCTCATCTCCTGGTTCCTCGCTTTCTTCTTCTCATGGTTCCTCGCCTCCTCTTCTCTCCTGGTTCCTCTTGTCTCCTGGTTCTTCCTCTCTCCTCTTTCACTCATGGTCCTCGCCTCCTCATCTCTCCTGGTTCTTCCGCCTCCCTTTCACTCATGGTCCCTCGCTCCCTCATCTCCTGGTTCCTCGCTCCCTCTCTCTTCATCTCCCCTGGTTCCTCATCTCTCCTCGCCTCTCCTGGTTCCTCATCTCCTCATCTCTCCTGGTTCCCTGCCTCCTCTTCTCTCATGGTTCCTCTCTTCTCTCCTCTCTCTGGTCTCCTCTTGTCTCCTGGTTCTTCATTTCTCCTCTTCACTCATGGACCCCTCGCCTCCTCATCTCTCCTGGTTCCTCGCCTCCTTCACTCATGGTCCCTTGTCTCTCCTCATCTCTCCTGGTTCCTCGTTTCTCCTCTTCTCTCATGGTTCCTCGTCTCTACTGTATGTCCTCGTGCTGGAACGGGAGAAGAATTGCTGGCACGGATTTGTGATTTTTCAATCTGGTAAAACAATCAGATTTAAACTGTCCCTGATATTCAGAGAGTGAGAAGGAAAAAAACAACACAACAGTAAACGTTTTACTCCCTGAGCCTCGGACAGAGAGCGTGAAGAAGAGAAAGAGGAGGAGCTCTCTGTGGAGGCTCCTCACATCTCAGTCTCACCTCCTTCTCATGCTGCAGTTTGAGGTCAGACAGCGCCTCCTTGTGGTCAGACTTTTCCTGATTCAGCTGCATGGCCAGGTCATCTAACATGGTCTTCCTCTTCTCCGCTGTCTGCACGCACGTGCACCCACACACAGTAAGAAAGATCACATTTGTGTTTTTGAGATGTACAAAAACTGCTTGTGTGTGTGTGTGTGTGTGTGTGTGTGTGTGTGTGTACCTTCTTGGCCTCCTCCAACTCTCTCAGTAGTCTCTCCTTCTCTTGGCCTTCTTCTGTTAACTGTTCCAACAACTTCCTGTTGGCAAAGTTCGACTCCTGAGACACACACACACACACACGTACACGCACACACACACAATTTTTCCAGGTCCAAAAAACTTGTAAACCACAGGACATGAGTACATTAGTGTCCCGTGTCATTAGCTGTGATGATTTAGGCCTGGTTCACACAAATTCCAATTGTTAAAGCGTAAAAACAAGAGGCGGAACTATATATAAATGTATATATAACGTGATTATATACATACATATACACACATATATATATATATATATATATATATATACATGTATGTATATAAATACACATATATACACACACATATGTATGTATACATATATATTTATACATACTTGTGGCGATACACTAATCTCACGTTACAATACGATACACGATATTGAGCTCACGATATGATTCGAGGCGATTAGATACGATTCCATCATTTTCTGAAAGATTTTAAAGGGACAGTGTGATTTTAGCATCAATTACACAATATATGTCTCTGACTTGACAGAGAGTCTACAGCTTGCAAATGCTGGACAAAATAAAATCAAAAACGTGGTGAGAAAAAAAGATCCATTTATTGAAGTGCAAACTGTAGTTTACATGCCTCTTAAAAGTAAATAAAGTGCAGTCCTCGCTCTCCTTTTCTTTTTAAAACCGATATGCTCCCACACATCTGCTTTAGAATGGTGCTGGACTTATAATACTACCCGCCATTTTCTTGAATCTCCTCGGGTAAGCAGGTAGATGAACACGTCTACGTCTGTGTAAAGGGAGTATCTAGACGGGTAACTTGCTAGAAATGCGCTACAGCGACACTCGCGGCTGGCAGACCCAATCGCTCTTCCTGCAAAAGCGAACAGGGAAATGGGCAGCGAGCAGAGTGCCAGGCGGGACACGGAGGATTTAAATGGGACTTAATGTATCGATACTCGTGGCTGAAAAATCGATACTTTCTGTGGAAACAAAATATCGATATACATCGCAGAATCGATAAAATCGCCCAGCCCTAATATATATGTATACATATCAGTAAAGTTTAATCAAATATAAAGGAGAGTTTCTCATCGCAAATGCACCGTTGTTAAAAATAAGTGGCAAGGAAGACATTCTTAAAGTCAAATAAAAAAGTCAATAATCCTTTTATAATGTAAATAAATAAAAGATTTTCACCCTCAGCAAAACCTCACCCACTGCGCCCCCTTGTGGACATTTATGGGCCTCGCTCATTTTTTGCACACAGTGAACTTGTGCCCTTGGCCTGGGATTGAACCGGCGCCGTTTTGGTTACAAGCCTGATTCCTTTCCTCTAGGGCTCGGACTAATCGGTTAAGGTATGAAGTGACCTTTCACCCTGTGCCCACTGGGATTGGCACCAGCAACCCTGCGACCTTCATTTGGTGGATGAAGTGATCGACGATAGATGGATATATTTGAGTGCGAGTGTGTGTGTGTGTGTATTCAGTTCTTTTAATCAGAGACACACAATTTAATCACGACGTTCTGGTGCCTCTGTGGGTCTGTGTGTGTGTGCGAGTCTCACCTGCAGCTGTGAGTCCAGGTCGTCTCTCTGAGCAAACAGTTTCTCCTGCTCAGCTCGTACCTGCTGAAGCTCAGTCGTCAGCGCCTCCTGCTGTTCACGCAGCAGATTCATCTCCTGTGTTTTCACCGTCTGGATCTGGACATCAGACACGAGAAGATAGGTGTGAGACAGGAGAAGACAGCAGGTGTGAGACAGGAGAAGACAGCAGGTGTGAGACAGGAGAAGACAGTGGGGTGGAGTGGCTCAGTGGTTAAGACCGGTACCCTGTGTGCGAAATACATCATGGTCGCAAGTTCGATTCCACCCCTAGCTGATTGTACTCGTTTCCATTGTAAGTCGCTTTGGATAAAAGCGTCTGCTAAATGACATGTAATGTAGAAGACAGGAGAAGACAACAGGTGTGAAGTGTCTTTTATGGAGATGACGTTTTGTTGCATCTTCATCTGCACAGAGACTCGTTTTGCTCAGGTTTCAGAGAGTCCATCTCTCAGAAACCTGTTCCAGGATTTTGTTTGAGTTCTACATGATGTTCTTCAAACTTTATTATTCTCTCAGACTTGAGACAACGTCACGTTCTATGTAACGTTCTCCCGGTTCTATCCGTTACATCCATGCGTTTACAGCACATGTTACCTGTTCTAGAGCCGCTAGGTTGGTCCTCAAAGCATCGTTCTCTTGCAGGATGTTCTCCACCTGCTCCTGACTGCCTGCACTCTGACTGGCTACCTGCAGTACCAGTCGACCACAGGCAGGGGGCAGCAGAGCCAGAAGTACAGCAGGAAACAGAAAGAGACACACACACGAAGACGTAAAATGTAAAAAAATAAAAAATAAATAAAAGACAAAAACAAAATGTAGGAAAATAAAGAAACAGAATTAATAAAAACCCAACAAATGAAAAGAAAGAGAGGAAGAACAGAAGAAGATTTAGATTCTGGAAAATATCAGTGTGTGTGTGGACAGATTGTCCTACCAACATTAGAGACAGGACAAAGTTTATATGTGTCCACAATGCTGTGAGAGGAGACAGACAGGCGGAGAGACAGACAGATAGAAAAAGAGACATGTGCTGTGCCGTTCTGAAAACAGCATTGTTCTTTATAATATTTATTCTTTTGTCCGTCCTGACACAGGTAAATGTTTGTCTCCGTTTACTAGTTTTCTCTCTTGTCGACATCATGACACCAAATCACAAAAAATACCATCAAGAGGCAGTGTGTGTGTGTGTGTGTGTGTGTTTGTGTGTGTTACCTGCTCTCTTAGTGTGTGGACAGTCAGCTCATGCTCTTTGTCTTTGCTCTGCAGACGTTCTCTCAGTTCTGCTGTCGTCTAAAAACAAACTGACATGTTAGTGACATGTTCTGCCACTAGAGGGCGCTCACACACAAGAACCAAAGTGACAAGCTGAGCCAATGTTAGCTTCTCTGAACTTCATGAGGGTTAAAACCAGAAGAA
>NW_025321763.1:0-15222 GCF_019176455.1 Solea senegalensis | reverse complement strand
AAGATGAGATAAGGCTGTTTTCGGATTGTTTTAATTTTTCTTCTGTCCCATAACGTAAACCTCACAAATGAAGTCAACATCTTATGAGATATACCTAAGTATTCTCAGTGTTTGATTCTGCAAGGATTTCACTGTTTTGGACCTGTTTTTCCATTTGTGTCTGTTTTGGTGAATAATTCAGCTGAGATAAGGCTGTTTCATGTTTTTTTTTCATTTCTCTACTGTCCCATAATATAAACCTCACAAATGAACTTAGCATCTTATAAGATATACTTAAGTATTCTCAGTGTTTGAAATTGAGAGGATTTCACTGTTTGGATGTTTTTTTTCTATCTGTGTCTTTTTTGTGCGCATTCACCCAAGATAAAGCTGTTTTTGGATTTGTATTCATTTTTTACTGTCTCATAATATAAACCTCACAAATGAAGTTAACATCTCATGAGATATACTTCTGTACCCTCAGTGTTTGATTTTGCAATGATTTCACTGTTTGGATGTGTTTTTCTATCTCTGTCTGTTTTTTTTCGCATTCAGCTGAGATAAAGCTGTCTTCGGATTTTTTTCGTTTCTCTACCATCCCATAACGTAAATCTCACAAATGATGTTAATATCTTAAAACATTTAGTACTGTCCCCTCAGTGTTTGATTTTGCAAGGATTTCAATTTTGGACCTGTTTTTCCATTTGTGTCTGTTTTTGTGAAAATTCAGCTGAGATAAGGCTGTTTCATGATTTTTTTTCATTTCTCTACTGTCCCAAGAAATAAACTTCACAAATGAACTTAGCATCTTATAAGATATAAGTCTGTACTCTCAGTGTTTAATTTTGCAAGTTTTTCACTGTTTGGATGTGTTTTACTATTTGTGTCTTTTTTTGTGCGCAAACCTCACAAATGAAATAAACATCTTAAATGATTTAGTTCTGTCCCCTCAGTTTTACATTTGGCAAGGATTTCACTATTTGGATATGTTTTTCTTTTGGTGTCTATTCGTGTGCGCAATACGCTGAGATAAGGCTGTTTTCGAGTTTTTTTCATTTATCTACTGTCCAATAATACAACCCTCACAAATGAACTTAGCATCTTATAAGATATACTTCTGTACCCTCAGTGTTTTATTCTGCAAGGAATTCGCTGTTTTGGATGTGTTTTAATATTTGTGTCTGTTTTTGTGCGCATTCAGCTGAGATAAGCCTGTTTGCATGATTTTTTCATTTTTCTACTGTCCCATAATATGAACCTCACAACTTAAGTTAACATCTAAGAATATTTGGTTCTGTATCCTCAGTGTTTGATTTTGTAAGGATTCGACTTTTTGGATGTGTTTTTCTGATCGTTTATTATTGCGTGCGCATTACGCTGAGATTAGGACAGCTAGGGAAACTTGGCGTTGCCACCGAAAGACCACTGCCCAAAGCTTCCACCAGAGGGAAAATGACGAGAAGTGAGCTCCGTCTTGAAGGATTCAAAAATGACATAGTTTAGAATATCATCCAAAATGTGACAAAAATGCCACAGGTTAGTGTGTTGACCAAAATTTGACAAAAAAGTCATAGTTTAGTATGTCGTCCAAAATTTGATAAAAAAAAAAAGTCATACGTTAGTATGTCGTCCAAAATTTGACAAAAATGTCATAGTTAAGTATGTCGTCCAAAAAGTCACAAAAATGTCATAGTTACGTATGTCGTCCAAAAAGTCACAAAAATGTCCTAGTTTAGAATGTCGTCCAAAATTTCAGAGAAATGTCAAAGTTTAGTATATTGTCAAAATCTGAAAAGTATCATCCTTCACTTTAGTTTGTCGCCCAAAATTTGACAAAAAAGTCATAATTTAGTATGTCGTCCAAAATTTGATAAAAAAAGGCATACTTTATTATGTCGACCAAAATATGACTAAAAAGTCAGATTTTAGTATGTCGTCCCAAATGTGACAAAAATGTCACAGGTTAGTGTGTTGTCCAAAATGTGACAAAAGTGTCACAGGTTATTGTGTTGTCCAAAATGTGGCAAAAATATCATTATGTTGTCCATAGTTGTGACAAAAACGTCATAGGTTAGTATGTCGTCCAAAATGTCATAGTTTAGTATGTCGACCACAATGTTTAAAAAAAAGTCATACTTTAGTTTGGTACCATAAAAACACAAACATATCTACAACCTGTAGATATAACTAGTTCTATATGATTTTCTGATTTTCCAGTATGTGTAGTAGGAATTAAGGCTAATTAAGTATACAAAGTTTCAAAACTCGGAAACAGAAAGTTCAAAGGTCAACCATTTTGGTGGTAATCCTTCCATTATATAAGATACACTTCTGTACACTCAGTGTTTAATATTGCAAGGATTTCACTGTTTGGATGTTTTCGTGCGCATTCAGCTGAGATAAGGCTGTTTCATGATTGTTTTCATTTCTATACTGTCCCATAACTTAAACCTCACAAATGAAGTTAATACCTTAAAACATTTAGTTCTGTCCCTTCAGTGTTTGATTTTGCAAGGATTTCAATTATTGGACCTGTTTTTCCATTTGTGTCTGTTTTTGTGAAAAATTCAGCCGAGATAAGGGTGTTTCATTGTTTTTCATTTCTCTACTGTCCCATAATATAAACCTCACAAATGAAGTTATCATCTTATGAGATATACTTCTCTACTCTCAGTGTGTAATTTTACAATGATTTCACTGTTTGGATGTTTTTTTTCTATTCGTGTCTGTTTTCGTGCAAATTGAGCTGAGATAAGACTGTTTCCTGATTATTTCATTTTTAACTGTCCAATGATACAAACTTCACAAATGAAATTAACATCTTGTAAAACATACTTCTGTACTCTCAGTGTTTAATTTTGCATGGATTTCACTGTTTGGATCTGTTTTTCGATTTGTGTCTTTTTTGTGCGCATTAAGCTGAGATAAGGCTCTTTCCCGATTTTTTTTTTCAATTCTCTGCTGTCCCATGATATTTACCTCACAATGAAGTCAGCGACTTATGAGATTTAGTTCTGTCCCCTGAGCGATTGATTTTGCAATGACTTCAATGTTTGGATGTGTTTTTCTTTTGGTGTCTGTTCGTGTGCGCAATAAGATGAGATAAGGCTGTTTTCGGATTTTTTTAATTTTTCTTCTGTCCCATAACGTAAACCTCACAAATGAAGTCAACATCTTATGAGATATACCTAAGTATTCTCAGTGTTTGATTCTGCAAGGATTTCACTGTTTTGGACCTGTTTTTCCATTTGTGTCTGTTTTGGTGAATAATTCAGCTGAGATAAGGCTGTTTCATGTTTTTTTTTCATTTCTCTACTGTCCCATAATCTAAACCTCACAAATGAACTTATCATCTTATAAGATATACTTAAGTATTCTCAGTGTTTGAAATTGAGAGGATTTCACTGTTTGGATGTTTTTTTTCTATCTGTGTCTTTTTTGTGCGCATTCACCCAAGATAAAGCTGTTTTTGGATTTGTATTCATTTTTACTGTCTCATAATATAAACCTCACAAATGAAGTTAACATCTCATGAGATATACTTCTGTACCCTCAGTGTTTGATTTTGCAATGATTTCACTGTTTGGATGTGTTTTTCTATCTCTGTCTGTTTTTTTTCGCATTCAGCTGAGATAAAGCTGTCTTCGGATTTTTTTCGGTTCTCTACCATCCCATAACGTAAATCTCACAAATGATGTTAATATCTTAAAACATTTAGTACTGTCCCCTCAGTGTTTGATTTTGCAAGGATTTCAATTTTGGACCTGTTTTTCCATTTGTGTCTGTTTTTGTGAAAATTCAGCTGAGATAAGGATGTTTCATGATTTTTTTTTCATTTCTCTACTGTCCCAAGAAATAAACTTCACAAATGAACTTAGCATCTTATAAGATATAAGTCTGTACTCTCAGTGTTTAATTTTGCAAGTTTTTCACTGTTTTGATGTGTTTTACTATTTGTGTCTTTTTTTGTGCGCAAACCTCACAAATGAAGTAAACATCTTAAATGATTTAGTTCTGTCCCCTCAGTTTTACATTTGGCAAGGATTTCACTATTTGGATGTGTTTTTCTTTTGGTGTCTATTCGTGTGCGCAATAATCTGAGATAAGGCTGTTTTCGAGTTTTTTTCATTTATCTACTGTCCAATAATCCAACCCTCACAAATGAATTTAGCATCTTATAAGATATACTTCTGTACCCTCAGTGTTTTATTCTGCAAGGAATTCGCTGTTTTGGATGTGTTTTAATATTTGTGTCTGTTTTTGTGCGCATTCAGCTGAGATAAGCCTGTTTGCATGATTTTTTTCATTTTTCTACTGTCCCATAATATGAACCTCACAACTTAAGTTAACATCTAAGAATATTTGGTTCTGTATCCTCAGTGTTTGATTTTGTAAGGATTCGACTTTTTGGATGTGTTTTTCTGATCGTTTATTATTGTGTGCGCATTACGCTGAGATTAGGACAGCTAGGGAAACTTGGCGTTGCCACCGAAAGACCACTGCCCAAAGCTTCCACCAGAGGGAAAATGACGAGAAGTGAGCTCCGTCTTGAAGGATTCAAGTTTAGAATATCATCCAAAATGTGACAAAAATGTCACAGGTTAGTGTGTTGACCAAAATTTGACAAAAAAGTCATAGTTTAGTATGTCGTCCAAAATTTGATAAAAAAAAATCATACGTTAGTATGTCGTCCAAAATTTGACAAAAATGTCATAGTTAAGTATGTCGTCCAAAAAGTCACAAAAATGTCATAGTTACGTATGTCGTCCAAAAAGTGAGAAAAATGTCCTAGTTTAGAATGTCGTCCAAAATTTCAGAGAAATGTCAAAGTTTAGTATGTCGTCCAAAATTTGATAAAAAAAAGGCATACTTTATTTTGTCGACCAAAATATGACTAAAAAGTCAGATTTTAGTATGTCGTCCCAAATGTGACAAAAATGTCACAGGTTAGTGTGTTGTCCAAAATGTGACAAAAGTTTCACAGGTTATTGTGTTGTCCAAAATGTGACAAAAATATCATTATGTTGTCCATAGTTTGACAAAATGTCACAGTTTATTATGTGTTCAAAAATGTGACAAAAACGTCATAGGTTAGTATGTCGTCCAAAATGTCATAGTTTAGTATGTCGACCACAATGTTTCAAAAAAAGTCATACTTTAGTTTGGTACCATAAAAACACAAACATATCTACGACCTGTAGATATAACTAGTTCTATATGATTTTCTGATTTTCCAGTATGTGTAGTAGGAATTAAGGCTAATTAAGTATACAAAGTTTCAAAACTCGGAAACAGAAAGTTCAAAGGCCAACCATTTTGGTGGTAATCCGTCCATTATATAAGATATACTTCTGTACACTCAGTGTTTAATATTGCAAGGATTTCACTGTTTGGATGTTTTCGTGCGCATTCAGCTGAGATAAGGCTGTTTCATGATTGTTTTCATTTCTATACTGTCCCATAACTTAAACCTCACAAATGAAGTTAATACCTTAAAACATTTAGTTCTGTCCCTTCAGTGTTTGATTTTGCAAGGATTTCAATTATTGGACCTGTTTTTCCATTTGTGTCTGTTTTTGTGAAAAATTCAGCTGAGATAAGGCTGTTTCATTGTTTTTCATTTCTCTACTGTCCCATAATATAAACCTCACAAATGAAGTTATCATCTTATGAGATATACTTCTCTACTCTCAGTGTGTAATTTTGAAATGATTTCACTGTTTGGATGTTTTTTTTTTCTATTCGTGTCTGTTTTCGTGCGAATTGAGCTGAGATAAGGCTCTTTCCCGAGTTTTTTTTTTCAATTCTCTGCTATCCCATGATATTTACCTCACAAATGAAGTCAGCGACTTATAAGATTTAGTTCTGTCCCCTGAGCGATTGATTTTGCAATGACTTCAATGTTTGGATGTGTTTTTCTTTTTTCTTTTGGTGTCTGTTCGTGTGCGCGATAAGATGAGATAAGGCTGTTTTCGGATTGTTTTAATTTTACTACTGTCCCATAACGTAAACCTCACAAATGAAGTCAACATCTTATGAGATATACCTAAGTATTCTCAGTGTTTGATTCTGCAAGGATTTCACTGTTTTGGACCTGTTTTTCCATTTGTGTCTGTTTTGGTGAATAATTCAGCTGAGATAAGGCTGTTTCATGTTTTTTTTTCGCTTTCTACCATCCCATAAGCACGAATTCACAAATGATGTTAATATCTTAAAACATTTAGTACTGTCCCCTCAGTGTTTGATTTTGCAAGGATTTCAATTTTGGACCTGTTTTTCCATTTGTGTCTGTTTTTGTGAAAATTCAGCTGAGATAAGGCTGTTTCATGATTTTTTTTTCATTTCTCTACTGTCCCAAGAAATAAACTTCACAAATGAACTTAGCATCTTATAAGATATAAGTCTGTACTCTCAGTGTTTAATTTTGCAAGTTTTTCACTGTTTGGATGTGTTTTACTATTTGTGTCTTTTTTTCGTTTCTCTTCCATCCCATAACGTAAATCTCACAAATGATGTTAATATCTTAAATGATTTAGTTCTGTCCCCTCAGTTTTACATTTGGCAAGGATTTCACTATTTGGATGTGTTTTTCTTTTGGTGTCTATTCGTGTGCGCAATAAGCTGAGATAAGGCTGTTTTCGAGTTTTTTTCATTTATCTACTGTCCAATAATCCAACCCTCACAAATGAATTTAGCATCTTATAAGATATACTTCTGTACCCTCAGTGTTTTATTCTGCAAGGAATTCGCTGTTTTGGATGTGTTTTAATATTTGTGTCTGTTTTTGTGCGCATTCAGCTGAGATAAGCCTGTTTGCATGATTTTTTTCATTTTTCTACTGTCCCATAATATGAACCTCCCAACTTAAGTTAACATCTAAGAATATTTGGTTCTGTATCCTCAGTGTTTGATTTTGTAAGGATTCGACTTTTTGGATGTGTTTTTCTGATCGTTTATTATTGTGTGCGCATTACGCTGAGATTAGGACAGCTAGGGAAACTTGGCGTTGCCACCGAAAGACCACTGCCCAAAGCTTCCACCAGAGTGAAAATGACGAGAAGTGAGCTCCGTCTTGAAGGATTCAAAAATGACATAGTTTAGAATATCATCCAAAATGTGACAAAAATGTCACAGGTTAGTGTGTTGACCAAAATTTGACAAAAAAGTCATAGTTTAGTATGTCGTCCAAAATTTGATAAAAAAAAGTCATACGTTAGTATGTAGTCCAAAATTTGACAAAAATGTCATAGTTAAGTATGTCGTCCAAAAGTCACAAAAATGTCATAGTTACGTATGTCGTCCAAAAAGTGAGAAAAATGTCCTAGTTTAGAATGTCGTCCAAAATTTCAGAGAAATGTCAAAGCTTAGTATATTGTCAAAATTCATCATCCTTCACTTAGCTGTCGCCTCAAAAATTCTACAAAAAAGTCACACGTTAGTATGTCGTCCAAAATTTGATAAAAAAAAGGCATACTTTATTATGTCGACCAAAATATGACTAAAAAGTCAGATTTTAGTATGTCGTCCCAAATGTGACAAAAATGTCACAGGTTAGTGTGTTGTCCAAAATGTGACAAAAGTGTCACAGGTTATTGTGTTGTCCAAAATGTGACAAAAATATCATTATGTTGTACATAGTTTGACAAAATGTCACAGTTTATTATGTGTTCAAAAATGTGACAAAAACGTCATAGGTTAGTATGTCGTCCAAAATGTCATAGTTTAGTATGTAGACCACAATGTTTCAAAAAAAGTCATACTTTAGTTTGGTACCATAAACACAAACATACCTACCACCTGTAGATATAACTAGTTCTATGGCGATTTTCGATTTTCAGTATGTGGTAGAGTTAAGGCTAATTAAGTATACAAAGTTTCAAAAAACTCGGAAACAGAAAAGTTCAAAGTGTCAACCATTTCGCGTGGTAATCCGGCCCATTGGTATAAGATATACTTCTGTACACTCAGTAAGCTTAATATTGCAAGGGATTTCACTACTTGATGTTTTCGTACATTCAGCTGAGATACAAGGCTGTTGCTTCATGATTGTTTTCATCGCTACTGTCCCATAACTTAAACCTCACAAATGAAGTTAATATCTTAAAACATTTAGTTCTGGCCCTTCAGTGTTTGATTTTGCAAGGATTTCAATTATTGGACCTGTTTTTCCATTTGTGTCTGTTTTTGTGAAAAATTCAGCTGAGATAAGGGCTGTTTCATTGTTTTTCAATTCCTCTACTGTCCATAATATAAACCTCACAAATGAAGTTATCATCTTTATGAGATATAATTTCTCTACTCTCAGTGTAATTTGAAATGATTTCCTCACTGTTTGATGTTTTTTTTTTTTCTATTCGTCTGTTTCTCATGCTTAATTGAGCTGAGATAAGCACTGTTTCCTGATTATTTCACGCATTTTGAACGTCCAACGATACAAACTTCATTAAATGAAATTAACATCTTGTAAAACATACTCTGTACTCTCAGTGTTTAATTTTGTATGACCACCGTTTGGTTGTTTCTTCTGATGTGTGGTCTTTTTACGTTTATAAGGCTGTTTCCCGATTTTTTTTTTCAATTCTCTGCTGTCCCATGATATTTACCTCACAAATGAAGTCAGCGACTTATAAGATTTAGTTCTGTCCCCTGAGCGATTGATTTTGCAATGACTTCAATGTTTGGATGTGTTTTTCTTTTGGTGTCTGTTCGTGTGCGCGATAAGATGAGATAATGCTGTTTTCGGATTGTTTTAATTTTTCTACTGTCCCATAACGTAAACCTCACAAATGAAGTCAACATCTTATGAGATATACCTAAGTATTCTCAGTGTTTGATTCTGCAAGGATTTCACTGTTTTGGACCTGTTTTTCCATTTGTGTCTGTTTTGGTGAATAATTCAGCTGATATAAGGCTGTTTCATGTTTTTTTTTCATTTCTCTACTGTCCCATAATATAAACCTCACAAATGAACTTAGCATCTTATAAGATATACTTAAGTATTCTCAGTGTTTGAAATTGAGAGGATTTCACTGTTTGGATGTTTTTTTCTATCTGTGTCTTTTTTTGTTCGCATTCACCCAAGATAAAGCTGTTTTTGGATTTGTATTCATTTTTTACTGTCTCATAATATAAACCTCACAAATGAAGTTAACATCTCATGAGATATACTTCTGTACCCTCAGTGTTTGATTTTGCAATGATTTCACTGTTTGGATGTGTTTTTCTATATCTGTCTGTTTTTTTTCGCATTCAGCTGAGATAAAGCTGTCTTCGGATTTTTTTCGTTTCTCTACCATCCCATAACGTAAATCTCACAAATGATGTTAATATCTTAAAACATTTAGTACTGTCCCCTCAGTTTTTGATTTTGCAAGGATTTCAATTTTGGACCTGTTTTTCCATTTGTGTCTGTTTTTGTGAAAATTCAGCTGAGATAAGGCTGTTTCATGATTTTTTTTCATTTCTCTACTGTCCCAAGAAATCAACTTCACAAATGAACTTAGCATCTTATAAGATATAAGTCTGTACTCTCAGTGTTTAATTTTGCAAGTTTTTCACTGTTTGGATGTGTTTTACTATTTGTGTCTTTTTTTGTGTGCAAACCTCACAAATGAAATAAACATCTTAAATGATTTAGTTCTGTCCCCTCAGTTTTACATTTGGCAAGGATTTCACTATTTGGATGTGTTTTTCTTTTGGTGTCTATTCGTGTGCGCAATACGCTGAGATAAGACTGTTTTCGAGTTTTTTTCATTTATCTACTGTCCAATAATCCAACCCTCACAAATGAACTTAGCATCTTATAAGATATACTTCTGTACCCTCAGTGTTTTATTCTGCAAGGAATTCGATGTTTTGGATGTGTTTTAATATTTGTGTCTGTTTTTGTGCGCATTCAGCTGAGATAAGCCTGTTTGCATGATTTTTTTCATTTTTCTACTGTCCCATAATATGAACCTCACAACTTAAGTTAACATCTAAGAATAATTGGTTCTGTATCCTCAGTGTTTGATTTTGTAAGGATTCGACTTTTTGGATGTGTTTTTCTGATCGTTTATTATTGTGTGCGCATTACGCTGAGATTAGGACAGCTAGGGAAACTTGGCGTTGCCACCGAAAGACCACTGCCCAAAGCTTCCACCAGAGGGAAAATGACGAGAAGTGAGCTCCGTCTTGAAGGATTCAAAAATGCCATAGTTTAGAATATCATCCAAAATGTGACAAAAATGTCACAGGTTAGTGTGTTGACCAAAATTTGACAAAAAAGTCATAGTTTAGTATGTCGTCCAAAATTTGATAAAAAAAAAGTCATACGTTAGTATGTCGTCCAAAATTTGACAAAAATGTCATAGTTAAGTATGTCGTCCAAAAAGTCACAAAAATGTCATAGTTACGTATGTCGTCCAAAAAGTGAGAAAAATGTCCTAGTTTAGAATGTCGAACAAAATTTCAGAGAAATGTCAAAGTTTAGTATATTGTCAAAATCTGAAAAGTATCATCCTTCACTTTAGTTTGTCGCCCAAAATTTGACAAAAAAGTCATAATTTAGTATGTCGTCCAAAATTTGATAAAAAAAGGCATACTTTATTATGTCGACCAAAATATGACTAAAAAGTCAGATTTTAGTATGTCGTCCCAAATGTGACAAAAATGTCACAGGTTAGTGTGTTGTCCAAAATGTGACAAAAGTGTCACAGGTTATTGTGTTGTCCAAAATGTGACAAAAATATCATTATGTTGTCCATAGTTGTGACAAAAACGTCATAGGTTAGTATGTCGTCCAAAATGTCATAGTTTAGTATGTCGACCACAATGTTTAAAAAAAAGTCATACTTTAGTTTGGTACCATAAAAACACAAACATATCTACAACCTGTAGATATAACTAGTTCTATATGATTTTCTGATTTTCCAGTATGTGTAGTAGGAATTAAGGCTAATTAAGTATACAAAGTTTCAAAACTCGGAAACAGAAAGTTCAAAGGTCAACCATTTTGGTGGTAATCCGTCCATTATATAAGATATACTTCTGTACACTCAGTGTTTAATATTGCAAGGATTTCACTGTTTGGATGTTTTCGTGCGCATTCAGCTGAGATAAGGCTGTTTCATGATTGTTTTCATTTCTATACTGTCCCATAACTTAAACCTCACAAATGAAGTTAATATCTTAAAACATTTAGTTCTGTCCCTTCAGTGTTTGATTTTGCAAGGATTTCAATTATTGGACCTGTTTTTCCATTTGTGTCTGTTTTTGTGAAAAATTCAGCTGAGATAAGGCTGTTTCATTGTTTTTCAATTCTCTACTGTCCCATAATATAAACCTCACAAATGAAGTTATCATCTTATGAGATATACTTCTCTACTCTCAGTGTGTAATTTTGAAATGATTTCACTGTTTGGATGTTTTTTTTTTTCTATTCGTGTCTGTTTTCGTGCGAATTGAGCTGAGATAAGACTGTTTCCTGATTATTTCATTTTTAACTGTCCAATGATACAAACTTCACAAATGAAATTAACATCTTGTAAAACATACTTCTGTACTCTCAGTGTTTAATTTTGCATGGATTTCACTGTTTGGATCTGTTTTTCGATTTGTGTCTTTTTTGTGCGCATTAAGCTGAGATAAGGCTCTTTCCCGATTTTTTTTTTCAATTCTCTGCTGTCCCATGATATTTACCTCACAATGAAGTCAGCGACTTATGAGATTTAGTTCTGTCCCCTGAGCGATTGATTTTGCAATGACTTCAATGTTTGGATGTGTTTTTCTTTTGGTGTCTGTTCGTGTGCGCAATAAGATGAGATAAGGCTGTTTTCGGATTTTTTTAATTTTTCTTCTGTCCCATAACGTAAACCTCACAAATGAAGTCAACATCTTATGAGATATACCTAAGTATTCTCAGTGTTTGATTCTGCAAGGATTTCACTGTTTTGGACCTGTTTTTCCATTTGTGTCTGTTTTGGTGAATAATTCAGCTGAGATAAGGCTGTTTCATGTTTTTTTTTCATTTCTCTACTGTCCCATAATATAAACCTCACAAATGAACTTAGCATCTTATAAGATATACTTAAGTATTCTCAGTGTTTGAAATTGAGAGGATTTCACTGTTTGGATGTTTTTTTTCTATGTGTGTCTTTTTTGTGCGCATTCACCCAAGATAAAGCTGTTTTTGGATTTGTATTCATTTTTTACTGTCTCATAATATAAACCTCACAAATGAAGTTAACATCTCATGAGATATACTTCTGTACCCTCAGTGTTTGATTTTGCAATGATTTCACTGTTTGGATGTGTTTTTCTATCTCTGTCTGTTTTTTTTCGCATTCAGCTGAGATAAAGCTGTCTTCGGATTTTTTTCGTTTCTCTACCATCCCATAACGTAAATCTCACAAATGATGTTAATATCTTAAAACATTTAGTACTGTCCCCTCAGTGTTTGATTTTGCAAGGATTTCAATTTTGGACCTGTTTTTCCATTTGTGTCTGTTTTTGTGAAAATTCAGCTGAGATAAGGCTGTTTCATGATTTTTTTTCATTTCTCTACTGTCCCAAGAAATAAACTTCACAAATGAACTTAGCATCTTATAAGATATAAGTCTGTACTCTCAGTGTTTAATTTTGCAAGTTTTTCACTGTTTGGATGTGTTTTACTATTTGTGTCTTTTTTTGTGCGCAAACCTCACAAATGAAATAAACATCTTAAATGATTTAGTTCTGTCCCCTCAGTTTTACATTTGGCAAGGATTTCACTATTTGGATATGTTTTTCTTTTGGTGTCTATTCGTGTGCGCAATACGCTGAGATAAGGCTGTTTTCGAGTTTTTTTCATTTATCTACTGTCCAATAATACAACCCTCACAAATGAACTTAGCATCTTATAAGATATACTTCTGTACCCTCAGTGTTTTATTCTGCAAGGAATTCGCTGTTTTGGATGTGTTTTAATATTTGTGTCTGTTTTTGTGCGCATTCAGCTGAGATAAGCCTGTTTGCATGATTTTTTTCATTTTTCTACTGTCCCATAATATGAACCTCACAACTTAAGTTAACATCTAAGAATATTTGGTTCTGTATCCTCAGTGTTTGATTTTGTAAGTATTCGACTTTTTGGATGTGTTTTTCTGATCGTTTATTATTGTGTGCGCATTACGCTGAGATTAGGACAGCTAGGGAAACTTGGCGTTGCCACCGAAAGACCACTGCCCAAAGCTTCCACCAGAGGGAAAATGACGAGAAGTGAGCTCCGTCTTGAAGGATTCAAAAATGACATAGTTTAGAATATCATCCAAAATGTGACAAAAATGTCACAGGTTAGTGTGTTGACCAAAATTTGACAAAAAAGTCATAGTTTAGTATGTCGTCCAAAATTTGATAAAAAAAAGTCATACGTTAGTATGTCGTCCAAAATTTGACAAAAATGTCATAGTTAAGTATGTCGTCCAAAAAGTCACAAAAATGTCATAGTTACGTATGTCGTCCAAAAAGTGAGAAAAATGTCCTAGTTTAGAATGTCGTCCAAAATTTCAGAGAAATGTCAAAGTTTAGTATATTGTCAAAATCTGAAAAGTATCATCCTTCACTTTAGTTTGTCGCCCAAAATTTGACAAAAAAGTCATAATTTAGTATGTCGTCCAAAATTTGATAAAAAAAAAGGCATACTTTATTATGTCGACCAAAATATGACTAAAAAGTCAGATTTTAGTATGTCGTCCCAAATGTGACAAAAATGTCACAGGTTAGTGTGTTGTCCAAAATGTGACAAAAGTGTCACAGGTTATTGTGTTGTCCAAAATGTGACAAAAATATCATTATGTTGTCCATAGTTTGACAAAATGTCACAGTTTATTATGTGTTCAAAAATGTGACAAAAACGTCATAGGTTAGTATGTCGTCCAAAATGTCATAGTTTAGTATGTCGACCACAATGTTTCAAAAAAAGTCATACTTTAGTTTGGTACCATAAAAACACAAACATATCTACGACCTGTAGATATAACTAGTTCTATATGATTTTCTGATTTTCCAGTATGTGCAGTAGGAATTAAGGCTAATTAAGTATACAAAGTTTCAAAACTCGGAAACAGAAAGTTCAAAGGTCACCCATTTTGGTGGTAATCCGTCCATTATATAAGATACACTTCTGTACACTCAGTGTTTAATATTGCAAGGATTTCACTGTTTGGATGTTTTCGTGCGCATTCAGCTGAGATAAGGCTGTTTCATGATTGTTTTCATTTCTATACTGTCCCATAACTTAAACCTCACAAATGAAGTTAATATCTTAAAACATTTAGTTCTGTCCCTTCAGTGTTTGATTTTGCAAGGATTTCAATTATTGGACCTGTTTTTCCATTTGTGTCTGTTTTTGTGAAAAATTCAGCTGTTTTTTTTCGCATTCAGCTGAGATAAAGCTGTCTTCGGATTTTTTTCGTTTCTCTTCCATCCCATAACGTAAATCTCACAAATGATGTTAATATCTTAAATGATCTAGTTCTGTCCCTTCAGTTTTACATTTGGCAAGGATTTCACTATTTGGATGTGTTTTTCTTTTGGTGTCTATTCGTGTGCGCAATAAGCTGAGATAAGGCTGTTTTCGAGTTTTTTTCATTTATCTACTGTCCAATAATCCAACCCTCACAAATGAATTTAGCATCTTATAAGATATACTTCTGTACCCTCAGTGTTTAATTTTGCAAGTTTTTCACTGTTTGGATGTGTTTTACTATTTGTGTCTTTTTTTGTGCGCAAACCTCACAAATGAAATAAACATCTTAAATGATTTAGTTCTGTCCCCTCAGTTTTACATTTGGCAAGGATTTCACTATTTGGATGTGTTTTTCTTTTGGTGTCTATTCGTGTGCGCAATACCCTGAGATAAGGCTGTTTTCGAGTTTTTTTCATTTATCTACTGTCCAATAATCCAACCCTCACAAATGAACTTAGCATCTTATAAGATATACTTCTGTACCCTCAGTGTTTTATTCTGCAAGGAATTCGATGTTTTGGATGTGTTTTAATATTTGTGTCTGTTTTTGTGCGCATTCAGCTGAGATAAGCCTGTTTGCATGATTTTTTTCATTTTTCTACTGTCCCATAATATGAACCTCACAACTTAAGTTAACATCTAAGAATAATTGGTTCTGTATCCTCAGTGTTTGATTTTGTAAGGATTCGACTTTTTGGATGTGTTTTTCTGATCGTTTATTATTGTGTGCGCATTACGCTGAGATTATGACAGCTAGG